>NC_048585.1:52853419-52903419 GCF_013265735.2 Oncorhynchus mykiss | reverse complement strand
TGTTAACTTGGCTTTCGAAGACCTTAGAAAGACAGGGTAGGATAGATATAGGTCTGTAGCAGTTTGGGTCTAGAGTGTCACCCCCTTTGAAGAGGGGGATGACCGTGGCAGCTTTCCAATCTTTGGAAATCTCAGATCTCAGTTGAACAGGCTAGTAATAGGGGTTGCAACAATTTTGGCAGATAATTTTAGGAAGAGAGGTTCCAGATTGTCTAGCCTGGCTGATTTGTAGGGGTCCAGATTTTGCAACTCTTTCAGAACATCAGCTATCTGAATTTGGGTGAAGGAGAAATGGTGGGGGCTTTGGCGGGTTGCTGTGGAGGGTGCCGAGGAGTTGACCGGAGTAGGGGTAGCCAGGTGGAAAGCATGGCCAGCTGTAGAGAAATGCTTATTGAAATTCTCAATTATAGTGGATTTATCGGTGGTGACAGTGTTTCCTAGCCTCAGAGCAGTGGGCAGCTGGGAGGAGGTGCTGTTATTCTCCATGAACTTTACAGTGTCCCAGAACTATTTTGAGTTAGTACTACAGGATGCAAATTTCTGTTTGAAAAAGCTAGCCTTAGCTTTCCTAACTACTTTGTTCCTAACTTCCCTGAAAAGTTGCATATCACGGGGGCTATTCGATGCTAATGCAGAATGCATTAGCATGTGCTGGTCAAGGGCAGACAGGTCTGGAGTGAACCAAGGACTATATCTATTCCTAGTTCTAAAATTTTTGAATGCGGCATGCTTATTTAAGATGGTGGGGAAGGCACTTTCAAAGAATAGCCAGTCATCATCTACTGACGGGATGAGGTCAATGTCATTCCAGGATACACCTACCAGGTCAATTAGAAAGTACTGCTTGCAGAAGTGTTTTAGGGAGCGTTTGACAGTGATGAGGCGTGGTCGTTTGGTTGCAGACCCATTACGGATGCAGACAATGAGGCAGTGATCGCTGAGATCTTGAAAACAGCAGAGGTGTATTTGGAGCGCGAGTTAGTTAGGATGACATGTATGAGGGTGCCCGTGTTTACAGATTTGGAGTTGTACCTGGTAGGTTCATTGGTAATTTGTGTGAGATTGAGGGCATCAAGCTTAGATTGTAGGATGGCCGGGGTGTTAAGCATGTCCCAGTTTAGGTCACCTAGTAGCACGAGCTCAGAAGATAGATGGGGGGGGCAATCAATTCACATATGGTATCGAGGGCACAGCTGGGGGCAGAGGGAGGTCTATAGCAAGCGGCAACAGTGAGAGACTGATTTCTTGAAATGTGAATTTTTAGAAGTAGAAGCTCGAAATGTTTGGGTACAGACTTGGATAGCCTGCAGAGTTCTGTATTACTATCTTTGCAGTAGATTGCAACACCGCCCCCTTTGGCAGTTCTATCTTGGTGGAATTGTTTTTTGTTAACGATGGAGATTTCAGGGTTTTTGGTGGTTTTCCTAAGCCAGGATTCAGACACGACTAAGACATCCGGGTTGGCAGAGTGTGCTAAAGCAGTGAATAAAACAAATTTAGGGAGTAGGCTTCTAATGTTAACATGCATGAAACCAAGGCTTTTACGGTTACAGAAGTCAACAAATGAGAGCACCTGGGGAGTATAGCTAGGCACTGCAGGACCTGGATTAACCTCTACATCACCAGAGGAACAGAGGAGAAGTAGGATACGAGTATGGCTAAAGGCTATACGAACTGGCCGTCTAGCACGTTCAGAACAGAGAGTAAAAGGAGCAGGTTTCTGGGAACGATAGCATAGATTCAAGGCATAGCGTACAGACAAAGGTAAGGTAGGATGTGAGTACATTGGAGGTAAACCTAGGCATTGTGTGATGATGAGAGAGAAAGTCTCTAGAGACGTTTAAACCAGGTGATGTCATTGCATATGTAGGAGGTGGGACAACATGGTTGGTTAAGGCATATTGAGCAGGGCTAGAGGCTCTACAGTGAAATAAGACAATAATCACTAACCAGGACAGTAATGGACAAGGCATATTGATATTAGAGAGAGGCATGCGTAGCCAAGTGAACATATGGGTCCAGTGAGTTGTTGGGCTGATTGGGGACGCGGCGATTCAGACAGTTAGCAGGCCGATGCTAACAGTTAGTAGGCCGGGGCTAAACAAGCTAGCAGTTAGCAGACCGGGGCTGGCAAGCTAGCTGTTTGCAGACCGGGTTAGCAAGCAAGCAGTTAGCAGGGGCTTGCAGTTAGCAGACCGGGGCAGGAAAGCTAGCAGTTAGCAGACCGGGGCAGGCAAGCTGGCAGTTAGCAGATGGGGGTAAGTCTGTTTTTGCCTCTTCGTGCGGTGACGTCGATAGACCAGTCGTGGAATTAGTAGGGTTCCAGGTAGCTCTAGGTAGCTAGCATGCCTAGCAGGTTAGCAGAATGGGCCTTCTTCAGCGGGCGTTGCGCCTGTGGGGCTTGTTGGAATCCTTGGGCAGATTATGTCGGTATTCCAGTCGTAGAGGATCAGCGGGGTTCCGTGTCCTGTACCGGCAGTAGAAGGGGTCTAGATATTGTAGCCCGGGAGTGGGCTTCGGTGGTAGAACAGGAGCCCTGGCCGGGCTAGCTTCAGGCTAATTGGTGCTTGCTCCGGGATGGAAACGTTAGCCAGGAGTGGTCACCCGGGATTGCAGTTAGCTAGTTGCGAAGATCCAGATGAAAATCTTCAGAGTTTGCGGTAGGAATCCGGGGATATGGAGAGAAATAGGTCCGTTATGCTCTGGTTTGAGTCACGTTGTTCGAACTGGTGTGAGCTTTCCGAGCTAGAGGTTAGCTGATGACCGCTAGCAATGGTTTGCTGACTGATAGCTGGTAGGTAGTTAGCTGGCTAGCTTCAGTTGAGGTATTCCAAAGTAAATATAAATACTTTAGAAAAAAAAGCAGATCCACACCACATTGGGTGAGGCGGGTTGCAGGAGAGTATTTAGAAGTTGAGGTTTAGGAAAATATTTTAAAAAGATATGCAAAGAAAAATATGTAAAGAGATATATACAAGGGACAAAGACGATTGACTGCTACGCCATCTTGGTAGTAAATGGTAGTTTGACCATCCATCCTCCCTCTAAAGTACAATGCAGACTCATACAGACCAATTACCACAATGTCTTAAAATAGATGATTTAAATCACAATAGAGAGCCTTGGTCAAAATTGCTAGGATTTTGTATAGATCTCTATTCCTCTACTATTCCCTACTGTCTTCAATGCATTTTTGGATTGATTCAATTGATTGGTGAAAGGGCCGTTTGGACAGAATGTCATTGATGACCATTGATGGCTCTCGAGTGGCACAGCGGTCCAAGGCACTGCATCTCAGTGCTAGAGGCGTCACTACAGACCCTGGTTCGATCCCGGGCTGTATCACAACCGGCCGTGATCGAGAGTCCCATAGGGCGGTGCACAATTGGCCCAGCGCTGTCCGGGTTAGGGAAGGGTTTGGCTGGTGTAGGCCGTCATTGTAAAATAAGAATTTGTTCTCAACTGACTTGCCTAGTTAAATAAAGGTTAAATGAAAAAAAAAAATGAATGGACACGCCCTGTCGCTTGGAGTATACTGACATATTTTTATGAAAGTTCTGGACTGTAACCGCATTTATTATTCTGTATTAATATTGGGTCTGGTCTAGGGGCCATGCCAATTATTTGGAGATACAGCACTGGGATGGTGAGGTAACACAGTAGGCAGGTAATTGGGTCCTTGACAAGCCTGGTTTTTCATGTGCTTGTGTGAGGAGACAGACCGAGTGGTGTCTGAGTTCTTCAGAGGAACTCTCTGTTGCCTCACACATGGCCAGTGAGTCAGCAGAGTGTGTAATGAGAGCCAGTGATGGCTTTATACTGAGGTGACTGGGTGACCGCTCCAACAGGTGCACAGAAAGAGAGAGATGAGCTGCAGCAACATCAACAAACACACACAGCGTCTGACTCATACACACTCTTTCTCTCTCTCAAAAAAAAAGAAAAACACACTTACCCCACCCCCACCACCCCTACCCCCACCCCCACCTTCTACACACACTGATGATTCACACAAGGGATCTAAGTGGAATTTCCAAGCCCTTCTGGGAAAATTTTAATAAAAAATGAAACGGAGGGAGGGAGAAAAGATTAGCTCGGTAACAGTGTGTGGCAGAGCGACAGGGCCACCAGCTACTTCCTGCCTGCCTGCCTGCTTTCCTGTTGGCTGTTGGCTTCGGGTCAAACATAACAATTCAACTTCCCATTTTTCTGCACTGGAAAAAACAAGCCAATCGCCACCGTTATGGAGTGGATCAGACTTCTCTTCACAATCCAACATTGTTTTAATGTCTCTCTGACAACCACCGCTGTAGTCTCATCACATACTTACTGAAGCTTCCTGTGAATGGGTCTTGGTACTCACTGTGTAGTTCAACGCTGGGAGATAGAAGGACAGTGCAATCCCAACTGGCCTCCTCTTCCCTATATTTGACCAGGGCCCATTTGGTATGTAGCCAGGGAGGGAGAGAGTGTTGTTATGCTCTAGGGGCTAGAGATATTGGTTATACAAGGGGTCAGTTGTAAGGATTGGTGTTTAGTTCTCTACAAAGCCATGCCTGTGGATGTGGGATGTAGCCCTTGTTCTTGGTGTCTGACTGATGAGAGGTTTTTATGTCCTGTTGGTCTAGTTTAGGAAAGAAAATGTATACTCTTTGAAGTCATATCTGGTCAGTGTTTTGGTGCCACCGAGGCTTGTTTGTGTTCGTTTGTCGGTCCCTGCTGTATGTGTGTGTGTGTGTGTGTCCTTCCATGTGTGTGTCCGTCCATGTGTGTGTCCGTCCATGTGTGTGTCCGTCCATGTGTGTGTCCGTCCATGTGTGTGTCCGTCCATGTGTGTGTCCGTCCATTTGTGTGTCCTTCCATGTGTGTGTCCGTCCATGTGTGTGTCCGTCCATGTGTGTGTCCGTCCATGTGTGTGTCCGTCCATGTGTGTGTCCTTCCATGTGTGTGTCCGTCCGTGTGTGTGTGTGTGTGTGGGGTCGGGGTATTCTCTGTCCTCAGATCTCTGGTGTGGCTGTGATCTCCTGGACCAGTCTTTCATGCCATTGTTCCCCCGCGGTGGGCTCCTAGTGCCTGCTTGATCTCACTCTCCCACCACCTCCCTTCTCTTCCTCCTCTCTCTTTCTACCTCTAATGCTCATTTTCTCTTTCTCTCTCACACTTCCTATCAGTTGCTCGGTTTCCGTCCAATTGTTGACAGATTTTCATCCGAATGTTTGAAAATCTGCATTTTTGAATGTTTTTTTTTTTACCAGAGAAGTGTTTCCATCAAATTAACTCGGTGCGGATAAAAATAGTGCACATATAATAACTTTTGCGGTTAAATTCCCATGTACCGAAAAAAAAAAAAATACAAGCCATAAATACAGGCTATAATTACAGTGGTTTTCATCGCATTTTCAACTCTAAAATGTTGTGTTATATAGTGAATGTGCCCACTCTGGTCTTGGCACGTGCACTCTAGCCTACAGCTACCGGATACAGTGAGGGTATAGTCTACAGCTAACAGATACAGCGAGGGTATAGCCTACAGCTAACAGATACAGTGAGGGTATAGTCTACAGCTACCAGATACAGTGAGGGTATAGTCTACAGCTACCAGATACAGTGAGGGTATAGTCTACAGCTACCAGATACAGTGAGGGTATAGCCTACAGCTACCGGATACAGTGAGGGTATAGTCTACAGCTACCAGATACAGTGAGTGTACAGCCTACAGCTAACAGATACAGTGAGGGTATAGTCTACAGCTACCAGATACAGTGAGGGTACAGCTACCAGATACAGTGAGGGTACAGCCTACAGCTAACAGATACAGTGAGGGTACAGCTACCAGATACAGTGAGGGTATAGCCTACAGCTAACAGATACAGTGAGGGTACAGCTACCAGATACAGTGAGGGTATAGTCTACAGCTACCAGATACAGTGAGGGTACAGCTACCAGATACAGTGAGGGTATAGTCTACAGCTAACAGATACAGTGAGGGTATAGTCTACAGCTACCAGATACAGTGAGGGTATAGTCTACAGTTACCAGATACAGTGAGGGTATAGTCTACAGTTACCAGATACAGTGAGGGTACAGCCTACAGCTAACAGATATAGTGAGGGTATAGTCTACAGCTACCAGATACAGTGAGGGTATAGTCTACAGCTAACAGATACAGTGAGGGTATAGCTACCAGATACAGTGAGGGTATAGTCTACAGCTACCAGATACAGTGAGGGTATAGTCTACAGCTAACAGATACAGTGAGGGTATAGTCTACAGCTAACAGATACAGTGAGGGTATAGTCTACAGCTAACAGATACAGTGAGGGTATAGTCTACAGCTAACAGATACAGTGAGGGTATAGTCTACAGCTACCAGATACAGTGAGGGTATAGTCTACAGTTACCAGATACAGTGAGGGTATAGTCTACAGCTAACAGATACAGTGAGGGTATAGTCTACAGCTAACAGATACAGTGAGGGTATAGTCTACAGTTACCAGATACAGTGAGGGTATAGTCTACAGCTAACAGATACAGTGAGGGTATAGTCTACAGCTAACAGATACAGTGAGGGTATAGTCTACAGCTAACAGATACAGTGAGGGTATAGTCTACAGCTAACAGATACAGTGAGGGTATAGTCTACAGCTACCAGATACAGTGAGGGTATAGTCTACAGTTACCAGATACAGTGAGGGTATAGTCTACAGCTAACAGATACAGTGAGGGTATAGTCTACAGCTAACAGATACAGTGAGGGTATAGTCTACAGCTACCAGATACAGTGAGGGTATAGTCTACAGTTACCAGATACAGTGAGGGTATAGTCTACAGCTAACAGATACAGTGAGGGTATAGTCTACAGCTAACAGATACAGTGAGGGTACAGCTACCAGATACAGTGAGGGTATAGTCTACAGCTAACAGATACAGTGAGGGTATAGTCTACAGCTAACAGATACAGTGAGGGTATAGCCTACATAATGAGATTATTATGGACAAAAAAAGCTGTTGTCTTTACGACAGCCAATTGATGATCGTGTCACCAGAATAACCTTACTGAGTGGCGCAGCGGTCTAAGGCACTGCATCTCAGTGCTAGTTGCATTACTACAGATCTCGGGCTGTATCACAACCGGCCGTGATCCTGGAGTCCCATAGGGCAGCGCACAATTGGCCCAGCGTCTTAGGGTTATGGGAAGGTTTGGGCTACAGCTACCAGATAGTGAGGGTATAGCCTACAGCTATAAGGGTTATGGGAAGGTTTGGCTGGGGTAGGCCGTCATCGTAAATAAGAGTTTGTTGTTAACTGACTTGCCTAGTTAAATAAAGGTTCAATTAAAATACATTTTAAATAAGACCCCTGATATTAATTATAAAGGAGCATCTAGCTTCAAGCAAGCACTTTCACCATCCTGTAAAGTTCATCGTAACGTATTTCATCTGGAGCCTAATAAACTGCATGCTTGCCTCAGTCGTAGTGGGTTGACCACACAATATCATCGCGTGATTTTGATGTGATGATTATTATATCAATATTTGATTTCCTGCATAATTCATTTTACAGACACAAAAACAGCTCACCTTGTGTAGCGTAATTTGTTTTGTCGACATTTGGAAAGTTTACCGACATGTCTCTCTTTTTTTCCAGCCGTCACTCTCTCTTTCTACCTGTCTCTCTCTCTACCTCTCCCTCTCTCTCTACCTCTCCCTCTCTCTCTACCTCTCCCTCTCTCTCTACCTCTCCCTCTCTCTCTACCTCTCCCTCTCTCTCTCCCCACAACCACCTGCTCCTCCTCTATATTTTTCATCCTCTTCTCTCTCTTTCCTCCTTGTTACTCTGCCTTCATCTGTCATTTCCCCCACCTCCCTCTGTCTCCTTCATGTTCCAAGAATCTCATGAAAAGAAGTGACAAATGACCTCTCTCTCTCTCTCTCTCTCCAGATATGGGGCTTCTACAAACAGGGATACAAGTGTAAAGGTAAGAGTATCAATACATTTATCTAACTTGAATAGTTCAAATAGCTACAACATGTCTATGAAATAAATAGATAAAATCATTCTGCCCCAACATGTCTATGAAATAAATAAATAAAATCATTCTGCCCCAACATGTCTATGAAATAAATAAATAAAATCATTCTGCCCCAACATGTCTATGAAATAAATAGATAAAATCATTCTGCCCCAACATGTCTATGAAATAAATAAATAAAATCATTCTGCCCCAACATGTCTATGAAATAAATAGATAAAATCATTCTGCCCCAACATGTCTATGAAATAAATAGATAAAATCATTCTGCCCCAACATGTCTATGAAATAAATAGATAAAATCATTCTGCCCCAACATGTCTATGAAATAAATAGATAAAATCATTCTGCCCCAACATGTCTATGAAATAAATAAATAAAATCATTCTGCCCCAACATGTCTATGAAATAAATAAATAAAATCATTCTGCCCCAACATGTCTATGAAATAAATAAATAAAATCATTCTGCCCCAACATGTCTATGAAATAAATAAATAAAATCATTCTGCCCCAACATGTCTATGAAATAAATAAATAAAATCATTCTGCCCCAACATGTCTATGAAATAAATAGATAAAATCATTCTGCCCCAACATGTCTATGAAATAAATAGATAAAATCATTCTGCCCCAACATGTCTATGAAATAAATAAATAAAATCATTCTGCCCCAACATGTCTATGAAATAAATAAATAAAATCATTCTGCCCCAACATGTCTATGAAATAAATAAATAAAATCATTCTGCCCCAACATGTCTATGAAATAAATAAATAAAATCATTCTGCCCCAACATGTCTATGAAATAAATAAATAAAATCATTCTGCCCCAACATGTCTATGAAATAAATAAATAAAATCATTCTGCCCCAACATGTCTATGAAATAAATAAATAAAATCATTCTGCCCCAACATGTCTATGAAATAAATAAATAAAATCATTCTGCCCCAACATCTCTATGAAATAAATAAATAAAATAATTCTGCCCCAACATGTCTATGAAATAAATAAATAAAATCATTCTGCCCCAACATGTCTATGAAATACATTTTTTATGAATTCTTCCGCACATGGCGCCATTGAATTACCAATTCCCTTTGTCATCATCGATTGCAAACAATCATCACTCAAACCGAAGGTGGCTTTGAGCTTAATGTCAACGGCATGGAAACCATGGCAAATATAACAGAGTACATGACATTATCTGCTTACAGGGCTCCCTATGTCAACACTTGAACAGAGCACAAAGGATCATCATTAAATGTGTTGTTATTGGGAGATACTGGGATAATGTAAGGTAGTCTGACCATGTGTTGTCATTGGGAGCCCTGAATGAGGATAATGTAAGGTAGTCTGACCATGTGTTGTCATTGGGAGCCCTGAAAGAGGATAATGTAAGGTAGTCTGACCATGTGTTGTCATTGGGAGCCCTGAATGAGGATAATGTAAGGTAGTCTGACCATGTGTTGTCATTGGGAGCCCTGACTGAGGATAATGTAAGGTAGTCTGACCATGTGTTGACATTGGGAGCCCTGAAAGAGGATAATGTAAGGTAGTCTGACCATGTGTTGTCATTGGGAGCCCTGACTGAGGATAATGTAAGGTAGTCTGACCATGTGTTGACATTGGGAGCCCTGAAAGAGGATAATGTAAGGTAGTCTGACCATGTTGTCATTGGGAGCCCTGAATGAGGATAATGTAAGGTGGTCTGACCATGTGTTGTCATTGGGAGCCCTGAGAGAGGATAATGTAAAGTAGTCTGACCATGTGTTGTCATTGGGAGCCCTGAATGAGGATAATGTAAGGTGGTCTGACCATGTGTTGTCATTGGGAGCCCTGAAAGATGATAATGTAAGGTAGTCTGACCATGTGTTGTCATTGGGAGCTCTGAATGAGGATAATGTAAGGTAGTCTGACCATGTGTTGACATTGGGAGCCCTGAATGAGGATAATGTAAGGTAGTCTGACCATGTGTTGACATTGGGATGAGTCACATGGCAGACTTCCATTAGCTCCAACTCGCCTTTAAGCGTACACCTGCACTCTGTCTGTACTACACTCAGTAGACTGTGTCTGTCTCTCAGGTTAGGGTACCAAATGGAACCCTATTCCCTATGTAGTGCACTATTTTTATCCCGAGCACTATGGGCCCTGGTCAAAAGTAGTGCACATCTTAGGGAATAGGGTGCTATTTAGGGTGCTGGGTGTGAGTCCGGTTGTGAGTGTACCAGGCTGCTCTACTCTGCTGTGGGCCTTGTGTGGAATTAAAGGAGAAGTCCCAGCCATTCATTTCCATTACCATCGTTGGCCCCAGTCACCGATTGGGGGAGGCGGTGGCAGCGGATAATTGAAATGAATTGGCGCAGAACAGTAGTGATGAGTGTCTGACTGTGTGTGTGTGTGACAGAGAGAGAGTGTGTGGAGGCTCGATCAGTCTGGATGGTATATGGGAGAGAATACATTTGTTAAAACTAACTTTCGCTGATGCTGACGTTTTACTGAGCGTGTGTGTAAATGAATGAGTATAGGTGTGTGTTAAATGAATGAGTATAGGTGTGTGTTAAATGAATGAGTATAGGTGTGTGTTAAATGAATGAGTATAGGTGTGTGTTAAATGAATGAGTATAGGTGTGTGTTAAATGAATGAGTATAGGTGTGTGTTAAATGAATGAGTATAGGTGTGTGTTAAATTAATGAGTATAGGTGTGTGTAAATGAATGAGTATAGGTGTGTGTAAATGAATGAGTATAGGTGTGTGTAAATGAATGAGTATATGTGTGTGTAAATGAATGAGTATAGGTGTGTGTGTATATCTAGGTATGTGTTTCATTACTCTGAATTTCTCTCACTGACCCCCTGGACATCCCTGCTCCCCCTTTTCTCCCTGCTCCTAGAGGGTCCTTTGTTGTCAGCTGTTGTCAGGGTCTGTTTGGCTGTGTGTGTGTGTGTGTGTATCTGCACTGCGTGTAAGCGCACCTACCTCTCACCACTCACTCTTCCCTCTGCCCCAATGATTCTATTTGCACCCCTCCCTCTCTATCAAACTTTCTCTCTCTCCTTCTCAACGTCGCATACTTCACCCCTTACTCCCCATCTCATCCTGCATTCTTCCCTTGTTCCCTATCCCTATCTTCCTTCTCACCCTTACTCTCTACCTATCCCCTCCTCTTTCTCTGCCCATCTCTCACCCTCTATCTCCTCCTCTTTCTCTGCTCATCTCTCACCCTCTCTTCCTCTCTCACCCTCTCGCTCTTCCTCTTTCTCTCCCTCTCTCACCCTCTCTTCCTCTACCCATCTCTCCCACTCACTCTCTCCGTCTCTCCCTCCCTTCCTCGGACAGCGTGTGGAATTAATTGTCACAAGGCGTGTCGAGGTCGTCTGGCTGTGGAGTGTCGTAAACGGACCAAGAGCATCAGCCATGAGCATGCCCCCTCCCTTCAGGCTCGCTCCTACAGCTTCCCGCCCCTGGCCAACACCCCACCAAGCCTACAGAACACAGGTGAGAGACCCCCTCCAACCCCCAATCTGGTTTCACTAATACAATGGCCATATCTGACCACGATTCTTCAGATTTGGTGTCACTCAAAATCAGGTCCCCCTGGAATGTGCCTGGCACAAATGCCTAGTAAATCAGGTCCAAAATCTCATTTGAAAACGGGACCACCATTAGCATGTAGTTCAAATGAATGATTGGGTCGTTGTTAGTTTTGTTCGAGGATCCCTTTCACTCATTTTACCATGCTCACTATTCAAAGTGTGTGTAATGTTTCTCCCCAAATAGTTGTGACACGCAGACAAAGACATTTGGGGCATTCTTACCAGCCTGTGATTTGCAATGTAAATGTGACACAAATCACAGCAATGTAACGGGCGGAGGAATCATACATCAATCAATCAAATGTATTTATAAAGCTTCTTACATCAGCTGATATATCAAAGTGCTGTACAGAAACCCAGCCTAAAACCCCAAACAGCAAGCAATGCAGATGTAGAAGCACGGTTGCTAGGAAAAACTCCCTAGAAAGGCCAGAACCTAGGAAGAAACATAGAGAGGAACCAGGCTATGAGGGGTGGCCAGTCCTCTTCTGGCTGTGCCGGATGGAGATTATAACAGAACATGGCCAAGATGTTCAAATGTTCATAGATGACCAGCAGGGTCAAATAATAACAATCACAGTGGTTGTCGAGGGTGCAACAAGTCAGCACCTCCCGGAGTAAAATGTCAGTTGGCTTTTCATAGCCGATCATTCAGAGTATCTCTACCGCTCCTGATGTCTCTAGAGAGTTGAAAACAGCATGTCTGGGACAGGTAGCACATCTGGTGAACAGGCCAGGGTTCCATAGCCACAGGCAGAACAGTTGAAACTGGAGCAGCAGCATGGCCAGGTGGACTGGGGACAGCAAGGAGTCATCAAGCTAGGTAGTCCTGAGGAATGGTCATAGGGCTCAGGTCCACAGAGAGAGAGAGAGAGAGAGAGAAAGAAAGAAAGAGAAAGAGAGAGAGAGAATTAGAGAGAGCATACTTAAATTCACACAGGACACCGGATAAGACAGGAGAAGTACTCCAGATATAACAGACTGAATTGAGGCTGTTCTGAGGGCAAGGGGGGAGCGGGGTGCAACTCCGTTCAACAATGCCCTTGTCTAATGGGGAGAGTATGCAATGATGTTCATGGGTGGACGAGACAGTAGACAGTAGTAGCCATGGTCACTGAACTCTTCTGAGTCTGTCTGTGTCTCTTTCTTTCTCTCTCTTTCTCTCTCTCTCCTCTCTTGCTCGCTCTCGCTCTCAGTGATTGTAGAGGAAGATCTCCAGGCAGTGGAGGAAGGTGTGTTTGATGTCCATCTATAACCAGATGATTACCAATAGGCAGGCCTGGCCTGATATGTCCCTTCAGGTAAAATACATTCTGTAGCTACTATAATAGTTCATTTTGGAGGCCTTGGAAGATCACGAGCCAATGACTGAAGTAGCCTAATGTGATTTAAATGAACAATCAATTCACGTATTCAAGTACCGGTAGTCAGATTAATGAATGACTTCTCTTTGATAACTTTCCTAGAAGTCCTACGTACTCTGGCATTCATACAGCCAAACACTGCCAGGAGGAAACAACAGTGGTCGGGAGCCAGAAGCCTGCTGGGGTCTGCTCAGCAGGGTACAACGTTACATAACGCAGATATAAATGTATCATCTAGTACAGATTATGATTGTCTGTCGTGTAAAAGAGGGAATCGTTTCAGCTCTATCCATTCCATTTCTATCTGCAACATTCAGACTGCCATTAGGTAGAACAGATATGATTGTCTGTCGTCTAAAAGAGGGAATCGTTTCAGCTCTATCCATTCCATTTCTATCTGCAACATTCAGACTGCCATTAGGTAGAACAGATATGATTGTCGGTTGTGTAGAAGAGAGAACATTGTCCACTTTATTCAAGACATGTCACTCACACACAGAGCGAGAGAGAGATGCCGCCACATAGTGGAAAAATACTGCAAATGCATACCTTACATTTACTCAAGATTTCAACTCCCCCAATATAAGTGAATTTGTACAAAATGTCTTTCTGTGTTAAATCTATATTTTAAAATCTGCATGTAGGCCCATGTTTTCATATCTCTTACCTAGTTTACTTAACACTGAATATAGAAAATAAAATCACATTGTGTTTAGTGTAATGTTATTACCTTCGAGTCTAAGTGGTATGTTTTAGCTATGCATTTAGCTATATGTTGTTATTATTATGTCTATATTAATAACCTAAACGATGTCTCTCCAAAATATAAGAGGTGCTGTTATTGCCAAAATAGAATCCATAGGCTACATGCCACCTGGACTTCCAACTGCTTTCTCTGGGGAGTGAAGCTTCGCTTTGTCTGAGTAGCTTGTTTCTTTGTAAAT
Organism: Oncorhynchus mykiss; assembly: GCF_013265735.2. Taxonomy (NCBI): domain Eukaryota; kingdom Metazoa; phylum Chordata; class Actinopteri; order Salmoniformes; family Salmonidae; genus Oncorhynchus; species Oncorhynchus mykiss. Next base: position 52,889,477 of record NC_048585.1, on the reverse strand, counting down.
GTAATGGGAGAAACTTTAAAACACACGGTGTGTTCGATGTCAGAGATGAAACGTTTCGGCTCCAGAACGACTGCTGCTTTCGTGGATTGGTTATCAAACCGCTATCTAGCACAACAACAGCAACAACTCAAATGGACTGTGGAACGTACATCCTGCATTTGAATAGCATTTGAATGCTGTTGTGTTTTTTGCCCTCCTGTTTACCTGAATATCAATGCTTTTCCTATGGTAATTTGACTGTGGTGTGTATGCACGGTATACTGTTGTAATACTGTTATGTTTCAGTGCATCCACACACGACCTTTCCTCTCAGTAACTTTCAGTGTAGCTTGAAACGGTGAATGTTATATATTGTCCTGAGAATTGACATCTGTTTGAACGTCTATTTTAATACGAGACATGTAAGTCCATTGTCTTATCAAGCATGCTTCAAGGGGATCCACATTTGCCAAAATGTCTGTTAAGTGTATTTTTAATGTCGCATGTATATATATATTTTTTAATGGCAACATGAAATCCTGTAGGCGAGAGACTCTCCTCAACGTATTAGTTTTGGGGTCTGTATCCTCTGAGGGATAGTCCCACAATGTTAGCTGTTTGTGTATCTTTGAATGAAGTTATTCCTCTGGCTTTCATTAATACAGTACAGTATATCCTGCTTCTTTACTTATGTCCAAAACTAAACTGCCAGCCCTACCATGGCAGTTTCTCCTGGACAAGGGGATCATTTGTTACAGTACACAGTCTGTGGACGTGTCTCTGCTGTTTCTCAGTGTTAAATGCAGAATGCATCACTCTGCTATTTGTTTTAAGGAGGATGCACAACATGATAGGACTAATAGCACAGCAACCCAGTGACGTGCCGTGTGTGTTTGTGACTCTTACCGAATCCATTCCCGCCACACATTCCTTGTCTAAAGTTTATATCCGACCCACTTTCCCTGCCATCATGTAGTTGCTTGACGTCCGGTATTGGAATTCTTAACCAGCCGGCCATGCGCTCTGTTATTACCAAAGAAACTAAGGGCTCTATTCAATCCGTATTGCAGAAGTTACAGCGCGATTGAAATTTAAAGGCAATGTTCCCGCGTTAGCCAAGACCGCATTCACCGTAAACGTAGTTTACATTTCTACCCGGCAATCTGTAAAGCTCCAGCTTCTCCCTCATGTGGGTGCTAGCAAGCAGGCAAGGTAGTGCTAGATACCAACATCCAATCAAGTAGGGTATGGAAGCTATAGTGAGCTCTGCTTGGACAATAGCGTTGCGATAGCGCAGAGTGTTTGCATAAAGTTCAGCTTTCCCCAACTTTAGTCCTGCCTTGTTGACGCTCCCTCGCCCATGTTCGCATCGCCCAACAGTCCCCCCCGCACACTTCACTTCCCAACTTTGAAAATGAATGGGGCTCCGTTGTTTCATTGCCCCCCAATTTGTTAAGTGGAAATGCACTATTTGATTCCTCAGCTTCCATCTCGCACATTGATTCATGCAGCTATTTGATCTGACGTTATTGTATTGAATATTTCTGAGTTCTCTCATGTGGGATGAATGGAGAGTTCAGTCTCTTCGTCTCGGTTGCTTTATTGACTGAGCGGGGATGTTTCACTTAATTTCTTAGCTGTGGTGTAATTACATTAGCAGAGTTGTCAAGGACTGTCTGAACTGATGGTCAGACTGTCCTTAGAACGCACACACACCAAGGCCTGTGTTAACGCCTACACTCAACACTAATCAAATGGATTAGGTATATAGTGAACTGATTACATCACAGTGCTCTCGTTGTGATTTTGTCAGACTTTTCACCTTGGTTTCCTCTGTCTGAAGAGAAACCAACACAAGCATATTGGTGGTCATATCTCACATATTTGCCTTTATTCTCAAAATCCCTATTAACAAAATCGCAATTTTATCCAAACACTCAACCCACCCTCATATGCCTACTTCTAACATCCCTGCGTGTGGCCACGGTAACAGTATGATAGGAGTGTAGTCTGGCCCATGATTGATACTTTCCACTCAGCTACGTGAAGGCCCGGCCTGCTCCGTCGTTTAGCTGTGGCCCTGACTGGTATTGATCTCAGTGACGGAAATCGAATAGTTCTGGAGCTAATTACATTGTAATGAAGGCTGCAGGAAATAGCCTCACGTTGTTAGCCAATCTCCATCATCGACCTTGATGTGAAGGAATTCCGTTTGGATCAAAAATGGATGCTCAGATCCTTGAGAAGACTGGTACAGTAGAACAAGCCCTGTTGCTCGTCAGTCTACAATGTTTCAAACCTACGGTGTCCATATTAGGACAGCTTCAGTCTCAGCAGTTGAGTTGAGGATGTCCTAATGTGGACACCGTACAAGCCCTATTTTTATATTCTGGTGTGGAGTGCACTTTAGGGCTGCGATCAATTTAGCTTGCCCGGTACAATGGCTGGATGGAAGGAATGGAATAGTAAGGCACATCTCAAATACTATTTAAATACTGTATGTATTTCACCCAGCTCTGACTCATATGCCATCAGAATAATAGATGCTTATGAAAGAAAAGTACACTGAGTGGACCAACATTAGGGAAACACTTTGTTAATATTGAGTTGCTCCCCCCCCTTGCCCTCAGAACAGCCTCAATTCGTCAGGGCATGGACTCTACAAGGTGTCGAAAGCGTTCCACAAGGATGCTGGCCCATGTTGACTCCAATGCTGTCTGGATGTTCTTTGGGTGGTGGACCATTCTTGATACACACGGGACACTTGAGCTTGAACAACCCAGCAGCGTTGCACTTCTTGACACACTCAAACGGGTGCGCCTGGCACCTACTACCATACCCTGTTCAGAGGCACTTAAATCTTTTGCCTTACCCATTCACACATACACAATCCATGTCTCGAAACATAAAAATCCTTCTCTAACCCGTCTCCTCCCCTTCATCTACACTGATTGAAGTGGTTTTAACAGGTGACAACAATAAGGGATCTTGGACTGACCAGGCGAATCAAGGTGAAAACTAAGTCATGGAAAAATGTTCCTAATGTTTTGTACACTGTGTATATTGATTTGTAGTCTGTTAGTTGACATGGATGTGGATAATCTTGAGTGATTGACAGGGATTTGATTCTATGTAGACTGTGTACATGTGTAAATTATATTGACATTGTTAGAGTGGTAGGATTCTCATGTTCACCATGTTAAAACACATTGACTTAATGTCTACTCAAACAGCTAGAGGAATTAGAAAACATACTCATACATGTACATTTACAGTCACAACACGGGCCCCTAGTGGCACAGACACGTATATGCACCCCCAGCAGTGTTACTAGTACCAGGATAGACCACTTGATGGTGCTGTTGAGCTGTTAAAGGGATAGGCACTCACTCAGGGGCACAGTCATTGGGTAGAAAGAGCATTGCACGTAGAGGAAATGCATAATACATGTTCTGTCATGAGGAAAGGGTAGCATTCCTATAAACACAAGTTAATAAATGTTTTGGATTAATGGAATCAGTCAATTTTTGCACTTAACCCCCCCCCCCCCCCCCCCCCCCCCCCACACACACACACACACACAGGTTTGCTGGGTGTAAAGTCATTAAATATTAAAAGAAAACCAACAGATTTATTTTACTCTGTTATCACTGCTCGGTTATCACTTCTCTCACCCCTCCTCAGTAGTGATGTATGAGTTGGCTGATTGGTTTGGGGAGGGAGAGAGGAGGATCTTGAGTGGCATGGGCTTAATAAGTATGTTCCCACTCTCACTCTATGGGACCTTTAACACCACTGGGATATGGAGTATTTGTTATGCCACACACTTTCCAGATAGAGCCTCAGTCTTTATGATTAGAGAGGGGATCTTTAATTAGTTAACTGTAGCTTCTCATCCTGTCCACATAAAAAAAAAAAGTATTTCTGACAGCATCTTCCTTTTTTTGGTTGGTGAGTACACTCTCACAGACAGACCGTGGTTGGTGAGTACACTCTCACAGACAGACCGTGGTTGGTGAGTACACTCTCACAGACAGATCGTGGTTGGTGAGTACACTCTCACAGACAGACCGTGCTGCAGCCTTAATTGCACGAGACTCATTGCAAAACGTCCCAGTGCTCCTCACTCTAGGGTGCTAGTCTGCTAGAATCCTCATTATAAACTGGGTGGTTGGAGCCCGGAATGCTGATTGGTTGAAAGCCGGGGTATAAGAGACATCATAAAAGGGAATCAGTTAGTAGTATAAAGTGTGTATTTCTAGTATTTGTCTTTCAGCTCCAGAAACCCAGAGGGCCCTAAGACTGTCCTGTCTGATCCCCCCCCCCCCCCCTCCCCAAAACACACACACTCTCATATCTTCATGTCTTCTCATTTAGATATTTTCATTTAACAGAGTTGGTTGGGTTCGAGTTGAGAAAAAAACGTCACTGATACCGCAACGACCGTCAGTGGCCGGCCGGGATTGACACATAATCAATAACACTGCATCGGCTACTGGGACAGGGCGCATATTTAATATCCCTCAAGCTGCAGGATTGGAAGGCGAGGAGGAGGGGCTCGCCGCTCGCTCCTTGCCTGGGCCGTGCATTTGAGTGATGGACCGGCAGATTGGATCTCCCGACCGAGGGATCAGCGATAGCATGCCTCTGACTTATCTAGTTACAGCTCCAGGCTGAGGCGCCGCTGGGCCCGGGCCTGTTGTCAATAGCTACCCGGGAGGAAGATGGGCAAAAAACAAGAGCAGCTTATTCCCTATTTGTTTATGGCTCTGTATGTCCCCGCCGACCCCTCTGTCCCCGCCGACCCCTCTGTCCCCGCCGACCCCTCTGTCCCCTCTGTCTTCTGTGTTTTGTATCTGTGAGTGAGGTTGAGGGGTCTTCGGGCGTGGCCAAACTAGCCCTTTTGATGTCATCCATATCTGTGATTTCAAATGCTTTCTCAATGGGAGTCGTCCGTTAACGGCCAGCGGAGATGACGAGTCCAATATCCGTACAATTTCCATGGGAGAAAAGTTCCGATGAGTTTAACTTTTGACGGTTCGATGGATACGTTAGCCAATTAAAAGAGGAGCATGGACCAAAATGAATCCGTTCTGATTTGGTGTCCGTTCTCCACGGATCAGTCTGGCCAACGCCTTAGGCCTGTACTATACATAGGTTGTGTGGCTCAGTGGGTAGAGCATGGCACTTGCAATGCCAGGGTTGTGGGTTTGATTCCCACTGGGGACCAGTAGGGAGCGAAGAGTATGTATGCACTCACTACTGAAGGTCATTCTGGATAGCAGTGTCTGCTAAATGACTGACATGTAAATTGCTTAATACTATATAGGCTGTCTCCTGTATTTTGTATCTGGGACAGGAAGAGGAGGATGAAGGTCTTGGGCAATGTAAGGATATTCACATAATGTCACCTCACCTTGACTGCATGTTTATGTCTTTGATAGGAAATATAAAGTATCAAATAACATGTTATACATGACACGTCTGTGGCAAAGCTTTTACTTCAAATGCATTTTATTACAAAGGTCTGTACCAACTCTGATGTCTCATCAGTTCATGCAAACTACAATTTTTGAGGATATAGCGAGTGGATGAATGTACAGTATGTTAAAAATAAATGTCTATCAGCTAGATTATACAAGATTCACTCGTCATATTAATGACGATTTCTGTCTGTCTCAGAAACCAGATTTATTCACTAAAGAAAGACAAGGCCTCTTCTTACAACATCACCAGACAGAGCTTCTTTATAACACCACAGAGCTTCTTTATAACACCACAGAGCTCATAAGCTGCATTATACAACCTCGAAAAACTAATTTGAGGACACAACAACAGCCATGTGTCTCGCCACTGGCATGGATTTGATGGGAACATCGTTGATTCCATCTTTAGCCTGAACCTCTCTGACTCCACCACACAGGCCCTGATTATGAAGATCAACCCACACTGGCCATGGTTATGAAGATCAGCCCACACTGGCCATGGTTATGAAGATCAGCCCACACTGGCCATGGTTATGAAGGTCAATAACACTGGCCATGATTATGAAGATCAACCCACACTGGCCATGGTTATGAAGATCAGCCCACACTGGCCATGGTTATGAAGATCAGCCCACACTGGCCATGGTTATGAAGGTCAATAACACTGGCCATGATTATGAGGATCAACCCACACTGGCCATGGTTATGAAGGTCAATAACACTGGCCATGATTATGAAGATCAACCCACACTGGCCATGGTTATGAAGATCAGCCCACACTGGCCATGGTTATGAAGATCAGCCCACACTGGCCATGGTTATGAAGGTCAACCACACTGGCCATGGTTAGAAAGGTCAACCCACACAGGCTATGGTTATGAAGGTCAATAACACTGGCCATGGTTATGAAGGTCAGTAACACTGGCCATGGTTATGAAGGTCAACCCACACTGGCCATGGTTATGAAGGTCAATAACACTGGCCATGGTTAGGAAGGTCAATAACACTGGCCATGGTTATGAAGGTCAACCCACACTGGCCATGGTTAGGAAAGTCAACCACACTGGCCATGATTATGAAAGTCAACCACACTGGCCATGATTATGAAGGTCAGTAACACTGGCCATGATTATGAAGGTCAGTAACACTGGCCATGATTATGAAGGTCAGTAACACTGGCCATGATTATGAAGGTCAGTAACACTGGCCATGATTATGAAGGTCAATAACACTGGCCATGATTATGAAGGTCAGTAACACTGGCCATGATTATGAAGGTCAATAACACTGGCCATGATTATGAAGGTCAGTAACACTGGCCATGATTATGAAAGTCAATAACACTGGCCATGATTATGAAAGTCAACCACACTGGCCATGATTATGAAGGTCAGTAACACTGGCCATGATTATGAAGGTCAGTAACACTGGCCATGATTATGAAAGTCCACCACACTGGCCATGATTATTAAAGTCAATAACACTGGCCATGATTATGAAAGTCAGTAACACTGGCCATGATTATGAAGGTCAGTAACACTGGCCATGATTATGAAAGTCCACCACACTGGCCATGATTATGAAAGTCAGTAACACTGGCCATGATTATGAAAGTCAATTACACTGGCCATGGTTATGAAGGTCAGTAACACTGGCCATGATTATGAAAGTCAGTAACACTGGCCATGATTATGAAAGTCAGTAACACTGGCCATGATTATGAAAGTCCACCACACTGGCCATGATTATGAAAGTCAATAACACTGGCCATGATTATGAAAGTCAGTAACACTGGCCATGATTATGAAGGTCAGTAACACTGGCCATGATTATGAAAGTCAGTAACACTGGCCATGATTATGAAGGTCAGTAACACTGGCCATGATTATGAAAGTCAATAACACTGGCCATGATTATGAAAGTCAGTAACACTGGCCATGATTATGAAGGTCAGTAACACTGGCCATGATTATGAAAGTCCACCACACTGGCCATGATTATGAAGGTCAATAACACTGGCCATGGTTATGAAGGTCAATAACACTGGCCATGGTTATGAAAGTCAACCCACACTGGCCATGGTTATGAAGGTCAATAACACTGGCCATGGTTATGAAAGTCAACCACACTGGCCATGGTTATGAAGGTCAATAACACTGGCCATGGTTATGAAAGTCAACCACACTGGCCATGGTTATGAAGGTCAATAACACTGGCCATGGTTATGAAGGTCAATAACACTGGCCATGGTTATGAAGGTCAACCCACACTGGCCATGGTTAGGAAAGTCAACCACACTGGCCATGATTATGAAAGTCAACCACACTGGCCATGATTATGAAGGTCAGTAACACTGGCCATGATTATGAAAGTCAGTAACACTGGCCATGATTATGAAAGTCAGTAACACTGGCCATGATTATGAAAGTCCACCACACTGGCCATGATTATGAAAGTCAATAACACTGGCCATGATTATGAAAGTCAGTAACACTGGCCATGATTATGAAGGTCAGTAACACTGGCCATGATTATGAAAGTCAGTAACACTGGCCATGATTATGAAGGTCAGTAACACTGGCCATGATTATGAAAGTCAATAACACTGGCCATGATTATGAAAGTCAGTAACACTGGCCATGATTATGAAGGTCAGTAACACTGGCCATGATTATGAAAGTCCACCACACTGGCCATGATTATGAAGGTCAATAACACTGGCCATGGTTATGAAGGTCAATAACACTGGCCATGGTTATGAAAGTCAACCCACACTGGCCATGGTTATGAAGGTCAATAACACTGGCCATGGTTATGAAAGTCAACCACACTGGCCATGGTTATGAAGGTCAATAACACTGGCCATGGTTATGAAAGTCAACCACACTGGCCATGGTTATGAAGGTCAATAACACTGGCCATGGTTATGAAGGTCAATAACACTGGCCATGGTTATGAAGGTCAACCCACACTGGCCATGGTTAGGAAAGTCAACCACACTGGCCATGATTATGAAAGTCAACCACACTGGCCATGATTATGAAGGTCAGTAACACTGGCCATGATTATGAAGGTCAGTAACACTGGCCATGATTATGAAAGTCCACCACACTGGCCATGATTATGAAAGTCAACCACACTGGCCATGATTATTAAAGTCAATAACACTGGCCATGATTATGAAAGTCAGTAACACTGGCCATGATTATGAAGGTCAGTAACACTGGCCATGATTATGAAGGTCAGTAACACTGGCCATGATTATGAAGGTCAGTAACACTGGCCATGATTATGAAAGTCAATAACACTGGCCATGATTATGAAAGTCAACCACACTGGCCATGATTATTAAAGTCAATAACACTGGCCATGATTATGAAAGTCAGTAACACTGGCCATGGTTATGAAGGTCAATAACACTGGCCATGGTTATGAAAGTCAACCACACTGGCCATGGTTGTGAAGGTCAGTAACACTGGCCATGGTTATGAAGGTCAGTAACACTGGCCATGGTTATGAAGGTCAATAAAACTGGCCATGGTTATGAAGGTCAATAACACTGGCCATGGTTATGAAGGTCAATAACACTGGCCATGGTAATTAAAGTCAACCACACTGGCCATGGTTATGAAGGTCAATAACACTGGCCATGGTTATGAAGGTCAACCACACTGGCCATGGTAATTAAAGTCAACCACACTGGCCATGGTTATGAAGGTCAATAACACTGGCCATGGTTATGAAGGTCAATAACACTGGCCATGGTTAGGAAGGTCAACCACACTGGCCATAGTTATGAAAGTCAACCACACTGGCCATGGTTATGAAGGTCAATAACACTGGCCATGATTATGAAAGTCAACCACACTGGCCATAGTTATGAAGGTCAATAACACTGGCCATGATTATGAAGGGAGGTCAGCAAAGTATTTCTAAAGAAGTTTCTTCCTGAAACATTTTGAAATCTCTTCTCCTTTTCAATTTCTAACTCTATTTCCTCCTCCTTCCTTCCTCCTTTCTTTCCTCCCCCTTCATCTCTCGCTTTACATTCTCTCTTCTTTGGTTCAACCGACAGCGTCAGCCCACCTCCTGCTTATAGTACTGAAGAAAGAAAACACTGCCTTCTTGCCCAAAAAATAGTCATCGTGCTTCTTCATACTTAGCTGTGTAACCCACCTCGACGGTGGACACGGAACGCCAAGTAGCGGAACTAATACACCATAATGCTCCAAGTTAAAGACTCAGAAGTTATTCAGACAAACTATTTCCCCCCCCTTCCTCTCATCAGATCAGACACGTATGAATATAATTGTGCGCCCAGAGAGATGGACGAAAGGGACTGTGTGTGGTGGTGGTGGGGGTGGTGGTGGGGGTGGTGGTGGTGGGGGTGGTGGTGGGGGTGGTGGGGGTGGTGGTGGGGGTGGTGGTGGGGGTGGTGGTGGTGGGGGTGGTGGTGGGGGTGGGGGTGGGGGTGGTGGTGGTGGTGGGGGTGGGGGTGGTGGTGGTGGGGGTGGTGGTGGTTGAGATGACGACTTTGACAGAGAAACAGACAGGGGGAAGCAATTATCCACAGGGTTGAGATGTATTAAGAGGTATTTAAATTTAAGTGAACCCGTTGTTGCGGTTACGATCAGTTCACTTCACTTAGATTTATTAGACTGCAGAGCTAAAGAGCAAAACCTCTTTAGTTGTTTTAAGAGAAAACACCTGGGAGACATGTAAAACCATGGGTTTATTAAAGACCACTTAGACTCTGTTTATGACAGCCAGCTAACACCTCCAACGGATGGATTTAGACATTACAGATGTAGGATCTTAATTTGTAGTGTATTTGATTTTTAAAAAGGCTTCTTAATTTCCACTTTGAAATGTCAGTATTGTATCAACCTCTACAAAAATGTCCATTAATTATAATCCACATAATAATTATATCAGGAATCAAGGTAAGACCCAGATGCAGACATATCGAATTGACAATGGTTTAACATTCCAACAGGGGCAGGTAATAGACGGGTCAAGGCAGGCAGGGGTCAGTAAACCAGAGGTGGGGCAATGGTACTGGACGGCAGGCAGGGTCAGGGTAGGCAGAGTGACCAGGCAGTCAGGGTCAGGGTCAGGGTAGGCAGAGGTCAACATTCCAGAGGTGGGGCAAAGGTACAGGACGGCAGGCAGGGTCAGGCAGGCGGGCTCAGAGTCAGGACAGGCAAGGGTCAAAACCAGGAGGGCGAGAAAAACAGAGACTGGGAAAAGCAGGAGCTGAGAACAAATACTGACTTGATAAACAAGACGAATTGGCAACGGACAAACAGAGAACACAGGTATAAATACACAGGGGATAATGGGGAAGATGGGCGACACCTGGAGGGGGTGGAGACAATCACAAGGGCAGGTGAAATAGATCAGGGTGTGACAAATTCACATTTCCTGTTGCTGCAGGATTATTTTCCTGCTGTAGCAAACTGGCTCAAATTAAGATCCTACATCTGTATATTGGTTCCTGTAGGTTTATAGGGTCTTTGGCTACAGTAGTATAATAGCTATTAGCTGTGTGTCAATAACACAGGGACTACTTAATAGACAAATGAACCTGTCCTCAGATCTACCCATTCATCAACATTATATTGAATCTATTTTCTTGCCCAATCCTATGTACAATACCATGAGACACCACATATTTAAGATCTTAATTTGAGCCAGTTTGCTACAGCAGGGAAATAAACCTGCAGTAACAGGATATTTTAATTGTCATGTGGGTTATAATTAATGGACATTTTTGTAGGGGTTGATACATTTTTCTTAAAGGAAAATCAGTGGATATTGCACACTTCAGAAGCCTTTTTAAACGTTAAATACACATTTTATCCTACATTGCAGGAAGGTTTTCCTGCAACAGGGTGATCAGATTAAGATCCTACATCTGTTTTTCTTCTGAACATTTCCTACACACTAAGCCTGGTAAAGGGATCACCACTTTCCCATTGACCATGTGGTTTCATGGAGCCTCTGGTGGGTTTCTTCCAGCCACCCTGGGTCATGGCAGGTTTAATCCCAGGCTAGGAGATCCTGACCTGGGAAGATGGTCTCAGAGGTCCCCCTGCCCTACCAGGCACGAAGGCTGGTCTGGAGAGTGTAAATAGTATGACTGATCAGGCCAGAGCTCGGTCTGAGGCTGACCCTATCCCGTCTCTCTACTCTCTAGCTCAGCTTTAATTGCTTTGAAGCTCAGTGTTCACCTCCGGGAGCTCGACAGGTATGTTTTACAGAGTTTTTGGGAGACCGCCTTTAATAAATTATTCCAGGCAGCCCTCTCTTAGCCTCTCCCCACTGCAGAGGAGAGGGTAGAGAGAGAACCAGTTGGACAACGGTTGGGAAGGGGTCTTGGTATGGGGAATTGGAGAATAGGTATAGGATGAAATTGCCCCTCTAGGACTTATACTGCTCTGATGTCTGTTTTGTATTTTCACTGAACGGTTCAGTTTAGGATTTAGTGAGGATAGACTGATCCTAGATCTGTGTATCCAAGGGCATGTTCTACCAGGCTTGACCAATTGGTGCATGGGGATTTTATCAAGCTTTTTGAATGAGATTATAATAAATAACAGTCACCTGTAATGAAATTGATCCTTTATGTTTAATTAAATCAATACATGCAATTTGGGTAGAGCTGGCGGTAATGGGCGTCCATTTTCTTATTCTCAGTGTGTTCACTTTTGTGATTGTGAAGTCATTCATTAGCTACCTTCTGCAGCAGCCCCTTTGCAGTGAATTGCACTAAATTGTACATCAGCCGTGACATTCACATAATTGGTATTGTCCAATTATTGTCCAATTCGACCTTTAGCGCCTTTAATACTTCAAAAACGATTGTGTCCGCACCACTTCTCAGCGGGATCAGTTGTTTAGCAGAATGCTAACGTGCTAACGGTTGCTAGGCAGTGAGCAGTGAGTTCTTATTCTGTGGGGTGTTCATAATCGCTCTAGCATGACTGTGGGTGTTCCAAACAGATGGGCTAATTATCATACTAATTGTAACCAGCCATACACCATTGCAAAAAAACTAAAAAGGGCTTCAATGCCTTCTTTCCTTTTCTCCACCACTCTGTTCTTTCTACAATGCCTTCTTTCATTTTCTCCACCACTCTGTTCTTTCTACAATGGCTTCCTTCCCGAACAGTGATATCAATATTGCCGGGGTTCTTTAGCTCGGAGGGAAATGCTGGCTACCAATGGTACCACTTACCGTGCACAACACATACTATTATCCCTTCAATTAACTTAATAGTGACGAAAATATAGGTTGGTCATCTCCATCACTTAGTTCAAATAATTGTATTTCAAATAGTAAAAAGCTACACTTAGAAATTGCCAGGCACAATGGAACCAACGGATAGTTCCAAAATTGCAAACTCCAGCCATCAGACATGAGCCAAGGTCATCATGGCATTAGATCTGACCTCAAGTCAGTCCCTATCCACTGCACTGAAAGCCTAGGTTGTGTCTGCAGAAGGTAGCAAATGAATGAATTTCACAACCACAAACAGATCTGGGACCAGGTTTGCCTGTCACATATTTGTGTGTTACAGGAAATATCCTGGGTCTGGCTTGATGTGGTAAAGTTCCCATCTGTCTGGTTTGAGGAAGTTATGTAAAATGTAACTAAAGCTCTGTTCAGCAGGACATGGTTCTAACTGGTACCAGTGTATCAGAGTCCTGAAGAGAGGAGTTGATTACACATTATGTCTAGATGTCTTTATCATCAAGGTAAAATGTGTTGAATGCACTTTAAAATAAATGAAAGTTGAAAGTTGAAATAGAATAAGACAAATAACAACTCTAGACCGATACTGTCAATCGGCAACAAGAATTTATTTGATCATCAGAAAAGACATCTTCATTAACCAATAAAAAACTGTTCAATTCAATTAAAGAAAGAAAAAACATTGATACTTCTGTTAATATAACTACAGATAACTCATTTATAGATAATAATAGATAATAATAAAACAACCAAGTCAAGATAATTATGAGAAAAAAAGCTTACGAGAAAACAGTATTAATGTTAATGTTAACGGACAAAGTTAATAAAACACATTGAATTAGGTTGAGAAAACAAATACTGTACCAGTACAGATTATTAATCAAAATTGAAAAGAAAAATATAACGAGAACATTTGACAGAATTAGAGTTCTTGCTTTGTTATCATCCTCATATCCTCCTCTTCTTTCTTGGGAGACCCCTCTTTCTCCTCGTGGAAGACCGTCCCATCGGGCTACTTTTTCAGCTTGTTCCTCATCTGGGGACACACGAGCACACACACGGACGCATGCACGCACGCGCACACACACACGATTTAACTTAATAATAGTCATTCTGAAGATCTACAACCACCATTCCTTCCTGCTATACGGACACATTCATGACTTCAACCCTTTGACTCTATGAGAAGAGAGATACATCCACAACAGACTAGGACCCAGACCAGAGAGGAGGTCATCCACAACAGACTAGATCCCAGACCAGAGAGGAGGTCATCCACAACAGACTAGGACCCAGACCAGAGAGGAGGTCATCCACAACAGACTAGGACCCAGACCAGAGAGGAGGTCATCCACAACAGACTAGGACCCAGACCAGAGAGGAGGTCATCCACAACAGACTAGGACCCAGACCAGAGAGGAGGTCATCCACAACAGACTAGGACCCAGACCAGAGAGGAGGTCATCCACAACAGACTAGGACCCAGACCAGAGAGGAGGTCATCCACAACAGACTAGGACTAAGACCAGAGAGGAGGTCTCAGTTTGTGTCATATAAGGAGTTAATTCTTCATGAACAGGGTGAAACTCACTTCTTGTAAGATGGCGTCCTGAACAGCAGGACTGCTGAGGTTCCGATGTTCGTCTTTTGGGGTCACCTTGACTCTCACCACCTGTCTCTTAAATTGAGGTTTATGAGGGGTCTCCACAGCTGGGTCTACAAGATAATACAATCCCACAATGACAGTAGTGAATCATGGGGCAACGTTAGAGTTCTCCTGTCATCATAATATCTGGAGGAGAATATGGTAACTTACCATAGAAGATAAAAGGACAGCTTCTATCACGGCTCATTCCACCATTTATTAGAATATGAAGGAGAAGCCTAAACACAGTGTTGTTGTTTTTCTGATCTGCTGAAGGCCATCCTGGCCATCAGTTTCTGAATGAGAAGTCACTCTTGTCTCCAGGAAACTTGAAACCACACAGGCAGTACCCTCAGTGATATCTTCTTCTCTATCTCTGTGTTCTCAGTCTGGTTCCTCACACTGACCAGGTCTGTATGATGCTGTCTGCAGTAACTCTGAGCATCTATCCAGGTCTTGTTCTCCTGAATTAAGACGTATGATATGTTGGTGTCTTGTTCTGCTGAATTAAGACGTATGTTAGGTTGGTGCCTTGTTTTCCTGCAAAAGTCAAATTGAATAATCAATATGAAAATCCATGTTCTCATTGATTTGATAACAGATCAATAACTGATTAAGAACTTAAAGCTACCATGCGTCTATGTTTCAACTCAGTGGCAGCCCTGGCACTCTGTGATATTGTGATATTGATGAAGGCATGAGGAAGGTGTGTCGAACCCTGTGAACAGAATAATGATTCATGATGGGCATTTTCTCCAGCAACCCCTCACCCCCAACCACACTATCTATGCATTCATGCACATACAGTACACACACACACACACACACACACACACACACACACACACACACACACACACACACACACACACTGAATTGACCGAGGTTAGCAGAGTGAGATACAAACACATTTCCATCACTGTGAAATTCAAAGGATACTTGATTAAAATTCATGCAGAGACCCCTATGGTTGCAAAACCTTACGAACGCAAACTGTCTTTCTCCTTCTTTACTGATATGACGTGACAGGACAGGTGGAGATAATGCTCCCCACATAGAGGATTTTCACCTGTTCGGAGACAGGAACAATCAGCGATTACGATGGAAGGAAAATAAACCCAACATTTTCAGAGCGTCAGCAAGGATTGGAACGCATGGATGGTTATACTACACCGGATCCTTAAAAACTGGGCATGAATAAAATATTCCTAAATGAAAGGCAAGAAACAGGATCCACTGAGGAGGCTTCCTATGGTCATACACTGCCTGACTTGAATAACTTATTTGTGACAGGGGGGCAGTATTGAGTAGCTTGGATGAATAAGGTGCCCAGAGTAAACTGCCTGCTACTCTGTCCCAGATACTAATATGCACAGATTATTAGTAGTATTGGATAGAAAACACCCTTAAGTTTCTAAAACTGTTTGAATGATGTCTGTGAGTATAACATAACTCATATGGCAGGCGAAAACCTGAGAAAAATCCAACCAGGAAGTGGGAAATCTGAGGCGTGTAGTTTTTTAACTCAACCAATATCCCACTGTATCTACAATAGGGGCTATGTTGCACTTCCTAAGGAGTCCACTATATGTCTACAGTCTTTAGAACAGGGGTGTCAAAGTCAAATGGACGGAGGGCCAAATAAAAAAATCAGCTACAAGACGAGGGCCGGACTGTTCGAATGTTCATTGAAAAATTTTTAAATGACGCATATAGTCTAGTGAACCTAATTGAACCTACTGAAAACCTAACAAATATATTACAATATGATCAGATAAATAAAGCAATATTTTCTTATGGCTCTGTCAGTAATCTTTAATTTTCAACAGACACAAAAGACAAATTTCCTTTATATAAATATCCCCATAACATGAACATTAAATGAAAGAAACCGGTATTCAAGGCACCATCAGTAGACTATATTTTCTATTTTAGCAAAAGTGGGCTAAATTTACTTCAAAGAAAAAACAATAATAGCAATTTTCTATCATCCACTCAACTGAAATATTTTTAAAATATAATTGGATTGAAATACAAAAAAATAAAGTGCAAAAATCTATTAATCAAAAACAACACTTTGTTTAAGGAGAAGTAACATGCAGTGAAAACAAATATTAAATTTTAACTTTTAAACTTGAACTGAGTAAAAACTCTAAATATGTGATTGCACAGTAATGTTCACTTGTTTGAGGTTGAGGGTGATACTTGGTGGTGTCCCATCTTTTCCACAAGTTCATCAATGTTCGGGGTAAGGCTCTGAGCTGAAGAAATCCTCAGAATTGAGTGGAGGTGTTCAGCAGTAAGTCGACTTCTGTGTGATGTTTTGTTCAGGTTCATCAAAGAAAACAGTTGTTCACACAGGTATGTGCTGCCAAACATAGACAACGTTTGAGCAGCCTGGATGCGCAGCTGGGGCATTGTGCCGGGGAGGAAACGGGCGAACTCCGCAGCACCCACTGCCGCATATTTTGCCCTCAGTGCATCATTGCATTGGAGGTCAATCAACTCCATTTGGAGGTTTGGTGGTGAGCTTTCCACGTCAATAGCAAATGGGTTACCGAGCAGTTCCAACCTGCTTTTTTGTGCTTCAAAGTCAGCAAATCGGCGTCGAAAGTCAGCGGCAAGCATACCTATTTTATCAGCCAACTGTGTGCTCGGGAACGCACTGGTAGAGAGCTTCTCTTTCATGGTCTGGCAGCTGGGAAAGTGGCTCAAATTTTCTTTCCGCATCTGCGTCTCCCACAGAGTCAGTTTGGTTTTAAATGCCTTCACTGTACTGTACATATCAGAGATGACACGATCCCGACCCTGCAGCTGCAAGTTTATTGCATTCAGATGACTCGTAATGTCACACAGAAAAGCCATTTCACACAGAAACATTTCGTCTCGGAGTTGTGTTGTGTCTTTCCCTTTGCTGTCCAAGAACAGACAAATCTCCTCACGAAGCTCGAAACATCTTTGAAGCACCTTTCCCTGGCTTAGCCATCGCACCTCTGTGTGATAAGGCAAATCACCATGCTCCGTTTCTAACTCCGTCAGAAATGCCTTGAACTGGCGGTGATTCAAACCTTTGGCTCTGATAAAGTTAACTGTGCGCGTGATGATGCTCATTACATGCTCCATTTTCAAGGCTTTACCGCACAACGCTTCCTGGTGTATGATACAATGATAAGCTGTCAGCTCACCTGTCGCGTTTTCCTCTTGCATCTTTTCCCGTATCTTCGCCACCAGTCCGCTCCTGTGTCCACACATCGCAGGTGCTCCGTCGGTTGTCAAACCCACGAGTTTTTCCCAAGGCAGCTCCATCTCATTTACACATCTTGACACCTCTTCATACAAATCATGCCCCGTAGTTGTGCCATGCATAGGACGTAAAGCCAAAAACTCCTCTGTCACGCTTAGGTTGGAGTCCACTCCGCGGATGAAAATTGACAACTGGGCAATGTCAGAAATGTCGGTGCTCTCATCCACAGCCAAGGAATATGCAATAAAATCTTTTCCCTTTTTCACAAGCTGCTCTTTTAGATTGATGGACAACTGGTCTACTCTCTCGGCAATGGTGTTTCTGCTCAGACTCACATTTAAAAAGAGTTGCCTTTTTTCTGGGCAAACTTCGTCACAAACTTTAATCATGCAGTTTTTGATGAAATCCCCCTCCGTAAATGGCCGGGCTGATTTAGCGATCTCTTCTGCCAAAATAAAACTGGCCTTGACAGTTGCGTCCGCGTGTGTGTCCGCGTGTTTCGTTTCATAATGTCGTCTCAGATTATACTCTTTCAGTACCGCCACACTTTCTCCACACAGAAGACACACAGGTTTTCCAGCTACCTTCGTGAACATATACTCCGACTCCCACCTTGTTTGAAACCCCCGGTTCTCAGTATCCACCTTCCGTTTTGCCATTTTTGATGGGTATCTGAAAGTTAATTTTACTGTGATGCTGACGACTGCTGTGCCAATAAATATTGAAATGAAGCAGCCTACTGCTCGGTGCGTCACCTTTGCATTGTGGGAAATGTAGTATTGGTGCGTGTAAAAGATCTGCGGGCTGCCGGCTTGCTGCGGGCCGGTTCTAATAATAAATCAAGATCATCCCAGGGGCCGTAAAAAACCTTCTTGCGGGCCGGATGTGGCCCGCGGGCCTTGACTCTGACATATGTGCTTTAGAATGTTGTTTCAGGCTTCTACTGTGAAGTGGGACCGAATGAGAGAGGAATGAGTCAGGTGTCTGGCAGATTGCCACAGGCTCTGAGGCGCGGTCACGAGAGAGTTAGCTCTCGTCCCATTGCTTTTCTACAGACAAAGGAATTCTCTGGTTGGAACATTATTGAACATTTATGTTAAAAACATCCTAAAGATTGATTCTATACTTAGTGTGACAAGTTTCTACGGGCTGTAACGGAACTTTTCGTCCGACGTTCGGCGCAACCTGAACGCGCTTTTGGATTTGTTTACCAAACGCCCTAACAAAAGAGGCAATTTGGACATAAATGATGGACATTGTCGAACAAAACAAACGTTTATTGTGGAACTGCGATTCCTGGGAGTGCATTCTGATGAAGATCATCAAAGGTAAGTGAATATTTATAATGCTATTTATGACTAATGTTGACTACCCAATATGGCGGATATCTTTTTGGCTGCTTTGTTGTCTGAACGCTGTACTCAGATGATGCTTTTTCCGTAAAGGTTTTTTTAAATCTGACAGCGGTTGCATTAAGGAGAAGTATATCTCTAATTCCATGTATAACACTTGAATATCAACATTTATAATTAGTATTTCTGTAAATAGATGTGGCTCTCTGCACAATCACTGCATGTTTTAGAACTACTGAACGTAACGCGCCAATGTAAAATTAGATTTTTTGATATAAATATGCACTTTATTGAACAAAACATACATGTATTGTGTAACATGAAGTCCTTTGAGTGTCATCTGATGAAGATCATCAAAGGTTAGTGATGAATTTTATCTCTTTGTGCTTTTTGTGACTCCTCTCTTTGGCTGGAAAAATGACAGTGCTTTTCTGTGAGTTGGTGGTGACCTAACATAATCGTTTGGGGTGCTTTCGCTGTAAAGCATTTTTGAAATCAGACACTGTGGCTGGATTAACGAGAATTTTATCTTTAAAATGGTGTAAAATACTTGTATGCTTGAGGCGCCCTGCACTTTCACTGGCTGTTGGCGAGGTGGGACGCTACCGTCCCACATATCCCAGAGAGGTTTTAAAGGCAATGAAAGGTTTTGAACATGAGAGGATATTACACAATTTAAGTTGTGTGCCAAGAGTTTTGGAAATGTACCACTAACATCTGAAAAACGCTGTAAATCTTACATACAGTGCATTCGGAAACTATTCAGACCCCTTGACCCCTTGACCCCTTGACTCTACACACAATACCCCATAATGACGAAGCAAAAACAGGCAAATGTATACACAAAAAAATTAAATATTATATCAAGTTTTCAGACCCTTTACACAGTACTTTTCCAGCCCCGAGTCTTCTTGGGTATGATGCTACAAGCTTGGCACACCTGTATATGGGGAGTTTTTCCCATTCTCTGCAAATCCTCTCAAGCTCTGTCAGGGTGAATGGGGAGCATTGCTGCACAGCTACTTACAGATCTCTCCAGAGATGTTCAAGTCCAGGTTCTGGCTGGGCCACTCAAGGACGCTCAGAGACTTGTCCCGAAGACACTCCTGCGTTGTCTTGGCTGTGTGCTTAGGGTCATTGTCCTGTTGGAAGGTGAGCCTTTGCCCCAGTCTGAGGTCCTGAGCATTCTGGAGCAGGTTTTCATCAAGGATTTCTCTGTACTTTGCTCCGTTCATCTTTGCCTCGATCCTGACTAGTCTCCCAGTCCCTGCCGCTGAAAACCATCCCCACAGCATGATACTGCCAACACCATGCTTCACTGTAGGGATGGTGCCAGGTTTCCTCCAGATGTGACGCTTGGCATTCAAGCCAAAGATTTCAATCTTGGTTTCTCCTACCATAAAGGCCTGATTGGTGAAGTGCTGGAGAGATGGTTGTCCTTCTGGAAGGTTATCCAATCTCCACAGAGGAACTCTAGAGCTCTGTCAGAGTGACCATCAGGTTCTTGGTCACCTCCCTGACCAAGGCCCTTCTCCCCCAATTGCACAGTTTGGCCGAGCGGCCAGCTCTAGGAAGAGTCTTGGTGGTTCAAAACTTCTTCATTTCAGAATGATGGAGGCCTCTGTGTTCTTGGGGACCTTCTGCAGAAATGTTTTGGTACCTTTCCCCAGATCTGTGCCTCGACACAATCATTCCTTGGCGCTCTACAGACAATTCCTTCAACCTCATGGTTTGGTTTTTGCTCTGACATCCACTGACAACTGCCCTGGTCTTAGCGCTCTCTCTATGAAAATGTTTTTTTTTTTAAATGACAAATTCCTGGTATTTTTTAATATGCACCTGTGTATATGTGAATATTCTCAAGGGTATTATGGGGTTGAAATGGTAAAAAGGAACAAAAATAAATATAGAGGAGTTTATGTTTGGGTTCTCTGCCCTCCCTCTCCTCTGTCATTGGGTTCTCTGCCCTCCCTTTCCTCTGTCATTGGGTTCTCTGCTCTCCCTCTCCTCTGTCATTGGGTTCTCTGCCCTCCCTCTCCTCTGTCATTGGGTTCTCTGCCCTCCCTCTCCTATGTCATTGGGTTCTCTGCCCTCCCTCTCCTCTGTCATTGGGTTCTCTGCCCTCCCTCTCCTCTGTCATTGGGTTCTCTGCTCTCCCTCTCCTCTGTCATTGGGTTCTCTGCCCTCCCTCTCCTCTGTCATTGGGTTCTCTGCTCTCGCTCTACTGTCATTGGGTTCTCTGCCCTCCCTCTCCTCTGTCATGTGGTACTCTGCCCTCCCTCTCCTCTGTCATGTGGTGCTCTACTCTCCCTCTCCTCTGTCATGTGGTGCTCTACTCTCCCTCTCCTCTGTCATGTGGTGCTCTACTCTCCCTCTCCTCTGTCATGTGGTGGTCTACTCTCCCTCTCCTCTGTCATGTGGTGCTCTGCCCTCCCTCTCCTATGTCATGTGGTGCTCTACTCTCCCTCTCCTCTGTCATGTGGTGCTCTACTCTCCCTCTCCTCTGTCATGTGGTGCTCTGCCCTCCCTCTCCTCTGTCATTGGGTGCTCTGCCCTCCCTCCCCTCTGTCATGTGGTGCTCTGCCCTCCCTCCCCTCTGTCATGTGATGCTCTACTCTCCCTCTCCTCTGTCATGTGGTGCTCTACTCTTCCTCTCCTCTGTCATGTGGTGCTCTACTCTCCCTCTCCTCTATCATTGGGTGCTCTGCCCTCCCTCTATCATTGGGTGCTCTACCCTCCCTCTCCTCTATCATTGGGTGCTCTACCCTCCCTCTCCTCTATCATTGGGTGTTCTGCCCTCCCTCTCCTCTGTCATTGGGTGCTCTACCCTCCCTCTCCTCTATCATTGGGTGCTCTACCCTCCCTCTCCTCTATCATTGGGTGCTCTACCCTCCCTCTCCTCTATCATTGGGTGTTCTGCCCTCCCTCTCCTCTGTCATTGGGTGCTCTACCCTCCCTCTCCTCTGTCATTGGGTGCTCTGCCCTCCCTCTCCTCTGTCATGTGGTGCTCTGCCCTCCCTCTCCTATTTCATTGGGTGCTCTGCCCTCCCTCTCCTCTATCATTGGGTGTTCCGCACTCCCGCTCCTCTATCATTGGGTGTTCTGCCCTCCCTCTCCTCTATCATTGGGTGCTCTACCCTCCCTCTCCTCTATCATTGGGTGCTCTGCCCTCCCTCTCCTCTATCATTGGGTGCTCTATCCTCCCTCTCCTCTATCATTGGGTGCTCTACCCTCCCTCTCCACTATCATTGGGTGTTCTGCCTTCCCTCTCCTCTGTCATTGGGTGCTCTGCCCTCCCTCTCCTCTATCATTGGGTGCTCTACCCTCCCTCTCCTCTATCATTGGGTGTTCCGCACTCTCTCTCCTCTATCATTGGGTGTTCCGCACTCCCGCTCCTCTATCATTGGGTGTTCTGCCCTCCCTCTCCTCTGTCATTGGGTGCTCTACCTTCCCTCTCCTCTATCATTGGGTGCTCTACCCTCCCTCTCCTCTATCATTGGGTGTTCCGCACTCTCTCTCCTCTATCATTGGGTTCTTTACCCTCTCTCTCCTCTATCATTTACAGTGAATTATTTAAAAACATCTCTCTTCTCCAATTGCAAACTATTGGTCAGCACATCATGGTTACAGCTGACACCTGTTTAGTGGTTCAGATGGGTCTTAATGAGTAATGTACAAATGGAATAAGAACTAACTATAAAAAAACACCAGTTTTACATTTTCGACAAAACTTTATTTGGTCAAATATAAATAGCAGTTTAATTAAAAGAAAACCTTGTTGATGAATTAGTGATTATTTCTTGCAATCTAAACTAACTTCCAATAAAGTAAGCCAGTCATTAGGGTGGTAATCGGACCTATGCTTTCAACTTGGACTTTCACCTGAATCATTCATTTTGTGAGTCAGATAAAACACCTAATTCCAAAAGAGCCATCAAGTCTACAGTTTAATAAACACTATGTTCTAATATATAAACTAACAAAAGAGATTCAAACAATGAACAATGTTAAAGATTTGTAACTTAAGATCACATCCTATGATAACATTTTTTTTAATATGTTAAATCAATTTACAGTATCACAGATAAAACACCTGTTTCAATTAAGTTGAGAAAATATATAAACAAGACATTCAAAGTATAATGTTTAAGGGGAAATTTGCTATTGTTACTTCCATTTTTTTGGGCATTTTTTTTCTCGATTTTGTGGGTATTGAAATCAGCTGTTACCGTGTTCCATCACATCTGCTTTCTGTTTCATAGTTGTAACTAAGGAACTCCATGAATAAAATGGAACACCTGAATTGTTTTGTGTTTTTTGTTTTTACACATAGCCTACAGAAACATAAACTTATAATTATCTTGAAGGGGGGGCCCAGTGGTTCTGGTGTTAAAAGGTTATTTGGCTGTTCCCGTAGAAGCACCCTTTGAAGAACCCTTTTGGGTTCCAGGTAGAACCCTTTTGGGTTCCAGGTAGAACCCTTTTGGGTTCCAGGTAGAACCCTTTTGGGTTCCGTGTAAAACCCTTTCCACAGAGGGTTCTTCTCCTATGGGGGACAGCAGAAGAGCCCTTTAGAAACCCTTTTTTCGAAGAGTTTCTGCACGGTGGAACTAAAAGATGGGCCGATACCTTGTTAGAGCCGTCTGTTAGAGTGGCCTTCTTTAACAGACACTTTTAGGTTCTCACGTTGTTAAACTAGATGTGTTTGTGTTACCAAATCGACCGACCTCTGAGTGTGGCTAAGTTTTACGGCTGGTTTCTGTTTTACTGCTCTAATGGAGACCAATCACAGAGGGATGGTTGGTTCACATTATTTTGTACCCGAGACAGTTTAACTCTACATCGTACGTTGTTCGGCTCGGTATCACACACCCGCAACACACACACAACACACACAAACCACACACACACACACACACAACACAACACACACACTAGTTATTGAGATTGATGTATTAGATGAGGCTACAAACCCAGGGAAAATCAATGTGATGTTGTTAGCATTTATATAGCCTTCACTCTTGCATATCACCACATGTAGCTGGAAAGGAGCCAGAGAGCTGTGCAGGCAGACGTACTAATACAATACATGTGAGAGGGTGGTTCACAGACAGCTGTCTGAATGGGAATGAGGAGAAGGATGTGGGCAACTTAACTTGTTTGAAGCTCCCTCTATTGAGTCTTATTCGGGGATACGTAAGACTGACGCATTACTTAATAAGAGAGCTAGTATACTAATTGGTTACCCAGTGCTGGGTAAATATTGGATAGAACACATGCTGGGTTAATTTAACCATAAGTTCAATACACATTTAGATCACAGCCACAGGTATAGCTTTTATGAGCTGCAACTAATTCCTTTTTTTCCCCTCCTTTCTGTGAAACCGGAAGATCTTAGCATCTAAAATAAGTTTGAGAAGAAAGAGAGCGAGAGAGAGAGAACAGAGGGGAAGAAAGAGAAGAGAGAGAGAAAACAGAGAGGGGAAGCAAGAGAAGAGAGAGAGAGAGAGAACAAAGAGGGGAAGAAAGAGAAGAGAGAGAGAGAGAGAGAGAGAATAGAGGGGGGAAGAAAGAGAAGAGAGAGAGAGAACAGAGAGGGGAAGAAAGAGAGAGAGAGAGAACAGAGAGGGGAAGAAAGAGAAGAGAGAGAGAGAACAGAGAGGGGAAGCAAGAGAAGAGAGAGAGAACAGAGAGGGGAAGAAAGAGAAGAGAGAGAGAGAACAGAGAGGGGAAGCAAGAGAAGAGAGAGAGAGAACAGAGAGGGGAAGCAAGAGAAGAGAGAGAGAGAGAGAGAACAAAGAGGGGAAGAAAGAGAAGAGAGAGAGAGAGAGAGAGAGAATAGAGGGGGGAAGAAAGAGAAGAGAGAGAGAGAACAGAGAGGGGAAGAAAGAGAGAGAGAGAGAACAGAGAGGGGAAGAAAGAGAAGAGAGAGAGAGAACAGAGAGGGGAAGCAAGAGAAGAGAGAGAGAACAGAGAGGGGAAGAAAGAGAAGAGAGAGAGAGAACAGAGAGGAGAAGCAAGAGAAGAGAGAGAGAGAACAGAGAGGGGAAGCAAGAGAAGAGAGAGAGAGAGAGAGAGAACAAAGAGGGGAAGAAAGAGAAGAGAGAGAGAGAGAGAGAGAGAGAACAGAGGGGGGGAGAAAGAGAAGAGAGAGAGAGAGAACAGAGGGGGGAAGAAAGAGAAGAGAGAGAGAGAACAGAGAGGGGAAGAAAGAGAGAGAGAGAGAACAGAGAGGGGAAGAAAGAGAAGAGAAAGAGAGAGAACAGAGAGGGGAAGCAAGAGAAGAGAGAGAGAACAGAGAGGGGAAGAAAGAGAAGAGAGAGAGAGAACAGAGGGGAAGAAAGAGAAGAGAGAGAGAGAACAGAGAGGGAAAGAAAGAGAAGAGAGAGAGAGAACAGAGGGGAAGAAAGAGAAGAGAGAGAGAGAACAGAGAGGGGAAGCAAGAGAAGAGAGAGAGAGAGAGAAAAGAGAGGGGAAGAAAGAGAAGAGAGAGAGAGAGAACAGAGGGGAAGAAAGAGAAGAGAGAGAGAGAACAGAGAGGGGAAGAAAGAGAACAGAGAGAGAGAGAGAGAACAGAGAGGGGGAGAAAGAGAAGAGAGAGAGAGAGAACAGAGAGGGGAAGCAAGAGAAGAGAGAGAGAGAACAGAGGGGAAGAAAGAGAAGAGAGAGAGAGAAAAGAGGGGAAGAAAGAGAAGAGAGAGAGAGAGAACAGAGAGGGGGAGAAAGAGAAGAGAGAGAGAGAGAACAGAGAGGGGAAGCAAGAGAAGAGAGAGAGAGAACAGAGGGGAAGAAAGAGAAGAGAGAGAGAGAAAAGAGGGGAAGAAAGAGAAGAGAGAGAGAGAGAACAGAGAGGGGAAGCAAGAGAAGAGAGAGAGAGAACAGAGGGGAAGAAAGAGAAGCGAGAGAGAGAGAACAGAGAGGGGAAGAAATAGAAGAGAGAGAGAGAGAACAGAGAGGGGAAGCAAGAGAAGAGAGAGAGAGAGAGAGAACAGAGAGGGGAAGCAAGAGAAGAGAGAGAGAGAACAGAGGGGAAGAAAGAGTAGAGAGAGAGAGAGAACAGAGAGTGGAAGAAAGAGAAGAGAGAGAGAACAGAGAGGGGAAGAAAGAGAAGAGAGAACAGAGAGGGGAAGAAAGAGAAGAGAGAGAGAGAACAGATAGGGGAAGAAAGAGAAGAGAGAGAGTGAGAACAAAGAGGGGAAGAAAGAGAAGAGAGAGAGAGTGAGAACAGAGAGGGGAAGAAAGAGAGGAGAGAGAGAACAGAGAGGGGAAGAAAGAGAAGAGAGAGAGAGAACAGAGAGGGGAAGCAAGAGAAGAGAGAGAGAGAGAACAGAGAGGGGAAGCAAGAGAAGAGAGAGAGAGAGAACAAAGAGGGGAAGAAAGAGAAGAGAGAGAGAGAGAGAGAGAGAGAACAGAGGGGGGAAGAAAGAGAAGAGAGAGAGAGAGAGAACAGAGGGGGGAAGAAAGAGAAGAGAGAGAGAGAACAGAGAGGGGAAGAAAGAGAGAGAGAGAGAGAGAACAGAGAGGGGAAGAAAGAGAAGAGAAAGAGAGAGAACAGAGAGGGGAAGCAAGAGAAGAGAGAGAGAACAGAGAGGGGAAGAAAGAGAAGAGAGAAAGAGAACAGAGAGGGGAAGAAAGAGAAGAGAGAGAGAACAGAGAGGGAAAGAAAGAGAAGAGAGAGAGAGAACAGAGGGGAAGAAAGAGAAGAGAGAGAGAGAACAGAGAGGGGAAGCAAGAGAAGAGAGAGAGAGAGAGAGAAAAGAGAGGGGAAGAAAGAGAAGAGAGAGAGAGAGAACAGAGGGGAAGAAAGAGAAGAGAGAGAGAGAACAGAGAGGGGAAGAAAGAGAACAGAGAGAGAGAGAGAACAGAGAGGGGAAGAAAGAGAAGAGAGAGAGAGAGAACAGAGAGGGGAAGCAAGAGAAGAGAGAGTGAGAACAGAGGGGAAGAAAGAGAAGAGAGAGAGAGAACAGAGGGGAAGAAAGAGA
Organism: Oncorhynchus mykiss; assembly: GCF_013265735.2. Taxonomy (NCBI): domain Eukaryota; kingdom Metazoa; phylum Chordata; class Actinopteri; order Salmoniformes; family Salmonidae; genus Oncorhynchus; species Oncorhynchus mykiss. The sequence goes on along the minus strand of NC_048585.1, from coordinate 52,862,531 downwards.
AGAGAGAGAGAGAGAACAGAGAGGGGAAGCAAGAGAAGAGAGAGAGAGAACAGGGAGGGGAAGAAAGAGAAGAGAGAGAGAGAACAGAGAGGGGAAGAAAGAGAAGAGAGAGAGAGAACAGAGGGGGAAGCAAGAGAAGAGAGAGAGAGAGAACAGAGGGGAAGAAAGAGAAGCGAGAGAGAGAGAACAGAGAGGGGAAGAAATAGAAGAGAGAGAGAGAGAACAGAGAGGGGAAGCAAGAGAAGAGAGAGAGAGAGAGAGAGAGAGAAAGAGAGAGAGAGAGAGAGAGAGAACAGAGAGGGGAAGAAAGAGAGAGTGAGAACAGAGAGGGGAAGCAAGAGAAGAGAGAGAGAGAGAGAGAACAGAGAGGGGAAGAAAGAGAAGAGAGAGAGAGAGAACAGAGGGGAAGAAAGAGAAGCGAGAGAGAGAGAACAGAGAGGGGAAGAAATAGAAGAGAGAGAGAGAGAGAACAGAGAGGGGAAGCAAGAGAAGAGAGAGAGAGAGAGAGAGAACAGAGAGGGGAAGCAAGAGAAGAGAGAGAGAGAGAACAGAGGGGAAGAAAGAGTAGAGAGAGAGAGAGAGAGAACAGAGAGTGGAAGAAAGAGAAGAGAGAGAGAACAGAGAGGGGAAGAAAGAGAAGAGAGAACAGAGAGGGGAAGAAAGAGAAGAGAGAGAGAGAACAGATAGGGGAAGAAAGAGAAGAGAGAGAGTGAGAACAAAGAGGGGAAGAAAGAGAAGAGAGAGAGAGTGAGAACAGAGAGGGGAAGAAAGAGAGGAGAGAGAGAACAGAGAGACCAGAGAGGGGAAGAAAGAGAAGAGAGAACAGAGAGGGGCAGCAAGAGAAAAGAGAGAGAGAGAGAGAATAGAGAGGGGAAGAAAGACAAGCGAGAGAGATAGAACAGAGAGGGGAAGCAAGAGAAGAGCGAGAGAACAGAGAGGGGAAGAAAGAGAAGAGAGGACTGAGGGGAAGAAACAGAAGAGAGAGAGAACAGAGAGGGGGAAAAAGAGAAGAGAGAGAGAGAGAGAACAGAGAGGGGAAGAAAGAGAAGCGAGAGAGAACAGAGAAGGGAAGAAAGAGAAGAGAGAGAGAGAGAACAGAGAGGGGAAGAAAGAGAAGAGAGAGAGAGAGAACAGAGAGGGGAAGAAAGAGAAGAGAGAGAGAGAGAACAGAGAGGGGAAGACAGAGAAGAGAGATAGAACAGAGAGAACCGAGAGGGGAAGTAAGAGAAGAGAAAGAGAGAGAGAACAGAGAGGGGAAGCAAGAGAAGAGAGAGAGAGAAAAGAGGGGAAGAAAGAGAAGAGAGAGAGAGAACAGAGAGGGGAAGAAAGATAAGAGAGAGAGAGAGAACAGAGAAGGGAAGCAAGAGAAGAGAGAGAGAGAGAACAGAGAGGGGAAACAAGAGAAGAGCGAGAGAGAGAGAACAGAGAGGGGAAGAAAGAGAAGAGAGAGAGAGAGAATAGAGAGGGGAAGAAAGAGAAGAGAGAGAGAGAACAGAGATGGGAAGAAAGAGAAGAGACAGAGAGAGAGAACAGAGAGGGGAAGAATGAGAAGAGAGAGAGAGAGAACAGAGAGAGGAAACAAGAGAAGAGAGAGAGAGAGAACATAGAGGGGAAACAAAAGAAGAGAGAGAGAGAGAACAGATAGGGGAAGAAAGAGAAGAGAGAGAGAGAACAGAGAGGGGAAGAAAGAGAAGAGAGAGAGAGAACAGAGATTGGAAGAAAGAGAAGAGAGAGAGAGGAAAGACATAATCCATCTTCTGTAACAGGTGGTGCTTATCCTTTTGATTTAGGCAAACGTTCCTCTCCGAGTCTGATTCAAAAGGTCTAGTTACATTTTTTTAATGGTGGCGTTTATAATATGCACAGCTCTGTTGTGCTTCGTCAGCTCAGTGCTCTGTGGTGCTTCGTCAACTCAGAGGTGTGTGGTGGTTCGTCAGCTCAGGGCTGTGTGGTGCTTCGTCAGCTCAGAGGTGTGTGGTGCTTCGTCAGCTCAGGGCTGTGTGTTGCTTCGTCAGCTCAGGGCTCTGTGGGGCTTCGTCAGCTCAGAGGTGTGTGGTGGTTTGTCAGCTCAGGGCTGTGTGGTGCTTCGTCAGCTCAGGGCTGTGTGGTGCTTCGTCAGCTCAGGGCTGTGTGGTGCTTCGTCAGCTCAGGGCTGTGTGGTGCTTCGTCAGCTCAGAGCTGTGTGGTGCTTCGTCAGCTCAGGGCTGTGTGGTGCTTCGTCAGCTCAGGGCTGTGTGGTGCTTCGTCAGCTCAGAGCTGTGTGGTGCTTCGTCAGCTCAGGGCTGTGTGGTGCCTCGTCAGCTCAGAGCTGTGTGGTGCTTCGTCAGCTCAGAGCTGTGTGGTGCTTCGTCAGCTCAGAGGTGTGTGGTGCTTCGTCAGCTCAGGGGTGTGTGGTGCTTCGTCAGCTCAGGGCTGTGTGGTGCTTCGTCAGCTCAGAGGTGTGTGGTGCTTCGTATGCACAACTCAGAGTGCTTCGTCAAAAATGGGAAGATCACTATCTCTCTTCCTCCTCTCCCCTCCCCACCTCTCTCTCACACTGCCCGTGTTTGTTGTTTGTGCTCACAGAAGGAAATTATCATTACAAATGAATACACAGTCTTTGTCTTTAGCAAGGTTCTCTTCTTACACCAAATTACATTTGTAAGGATTAGCATAATCTGCTCAATTGGTTATGCAAATCTTCCGTTGCAGCTTTTTTCACTAGTGTTGAAAACTGTAAAGACAGAGAGGGGGAGATAGGCTCACAAAATGATGTCAGAGCCCATTACTGCGCCAACTGCCCCAGGTAGTCAGACAGACATTTTAAAGGGTCCAACTGCCATAATTTGGCTTCCATGTAGAACCCTTTGGGGTTCCATGTAGAACCCTCTGTAGAAAGGATTCTATATGGAATCCAAAAGGGTTCTATCTGCAACCAAAAAGGGTTCTTTAAAGTGTTCTCCTATGGTGACAGCCGAAGAACCCTTCAATGTTCTAGACAGCACCTCTTTCTCTATGTGCCTGTCTTCCGTCTGTCTTCAGTGAAGCTCTGTAACGTAGAGATATGACCATATGGGAACACTAACCCTTTAAAGGTGTGTATAATTCAACCTTTTTTTTTTAAATCATTTTTTTTCATAATTTCTCACTGAATTGATAAATACATTCCTTCTTTTTCTAAAATTGCAAGCGATGCGTTTTCATGCTCAGAACGGGTGTTGTGGCTGAGTTTAAGATCTGCTGACTGGCAGGCCACGTCAGTGAGCTGGAATCACTGTCATGTTCGTGGAACCAGTCATGGACAATCACCACCAGCCTGCAATGTTGACACGCGGCATGACGGAGGCATGTACTCTTGGTTTTCTCCATTCCCTAGTCCTCCCATCTGTGTGAAACAGCAGGAACCGGGATTCATCAGACCAGGCAATGTTTTTGCAATTCTCCAGTGTCCAGTGTTCTCGTTCCTTAGCCCACTGCAACTACAGCTTCTTGTTTTTTGCTTGAAGAAGTGTAAATCTGTAAGGACGTCAGCTGCCATACCACATTTGTGTCAAGGTACGATGAGTTGTGCATTTTTTATGGGTCTTTGGGCACCAGTGTTGTACTAGAGTGTCAGTTGACTAACTGTAGCCTGTCTGCTGCTCTGCACAATTCCTGTCAGCATCCTTTGTCCTCTTTCATCAATGACCCGTTTTCGACCACTGACCTGCCGTTGGCTGGATGTCCTGCGGGTGGTGATTCACACGGGAAAGTGTTGAGCGTGAAAAACATTGCAGTTCTTGACACACACACACACAGGTGAGCCTGGCACCTACCATACCCTTTAAAGGAATTCAAATATGTTTTTCTTGTCCATTTCCCCTCTGAATGGCACACATACACAATCCATGTCTCAATTATCTCAAGGCTTTAAAAAAAATCCTTCTTTAACCCGTCTCCTCCCCTTCATCTACACTGATTGAAGTGGATTTAACAAGTGACATATAAAGGGATCTTATTTCACCTGGATTCACCTGGATCAGTCTGTGTCCTGGAAGGAGCAGGTGTTCCTAATGTTTTGTACACTCACTGTATGTCTCAGTGTACCACTGCTCGTCTGTGGTTACTCAGTAGAGCGGTAGAGTACAGAGAGAGACAGAGAGACAGAGAGAGACAGAGAGAGATCAAACAAAGCAACAGAACAAGAACAAATGCCTAATCCAGCCAGTCAGTCAGTCAGGCTCTCTGCTCTGCTCTGTCTGTTGATTCACACTATGAAGCCACGCTTCCTGACCTTAAAGGTCATCCTCCGGCTAGCAGAGAGACTACCAGAAAGAAATTAGAACAACAAAGATCCAGCCCTCCATCAGGTCATGAAGCCTTCCTGTTTCATGTAGCCTCCCACCCGCCTCCTACCATCTTGAGTTACTGATGAATGTTACATGGGATTGGAAAAACATTTAAAATGAAAGAGGATGTTGGTGGTGCAGTGGGAAGGAAGGAGTAGGGAGGGGTTGAGAAGAGATGCATCTGGAATTAGAGCCTTCTCTGTTTTCTTTCTCTCTCTCTCTCTCTCTCCCTCCTCCCCTCTCTCCTTGTCCTCTCTCTGTCCGCTCACAGCCCATATGCCCCCGAGCGCAGCTAATTAAATCCTTATAAGTGAGTCGCCTCGCCTGCCATCCCAAACTCTCAGAAAGGTCAGTCCACTCACAGGCACGAGGTAGATATTTTTCATTACTGTTTTCTTTGGAGAAATGTAGATTGTTCATTATCCGATTACTAGTTTGCTTTTTTAAGGGCACCGCACACTGCCCCGAGTTGGCTGGAGAGTAGGAGGAGATGGAGGAGAGGACTGAGAGGGGTCCGCTTCACAGAGAGAGAGAGAGAGAGAGAGAGAGAGCGAGAGAGGAGGAGAGAGAGAGAAGTCGGGGAGGGAGCAAGAGAGAGATGAAAGAAGAGATAGATTAAGATGATATCTGACTGATGCCATCTCTCTCTCTCTCTATTTCTCTTTCTCTCTCCCTCTCACTCTCTATCTCTCCATTTCAAAGATGGTGGACAAGAGGAATAGTGGAATAGTGGAATCTAGCCAGCAGAGACACCACAATGAATATCTTCTCTGGGGCTTTAGTGTATTCAGAAGGGTCTTAAATATCTTGCCCTCAACATCTCCAACTCTCCCCCTACTCCCCTATAGAGTTGAGGGCAAGATGTGGATGGTGTATGTATAGAGATGACATTTAGAATGTGGCTGGTGGGGCTGTGGGTCTATTGATTCAGACTGTGAGATATGAGATGTGTGTCTGAGCTGCTGTGAGATGTGTGTCTGAGCTGCTGTGAGATGTGTGTCTGAGCTGCTGTGAGACATGGCAGGCATGTGGGACAGCTAGGCTATACTCCTGACATGGCAGGGATGTGGGACAGCTAGGCTATACTCCTGACATGGCAAGCATGTGGGACAGTTAGGCTATACTCCTGACATGGCAGGCATGTGGGACAGCTAGGCTATACTCCTGACATGGTAGGCATGTGGGACAGCTAGGCTATACTCCTGACATGGTAGGCATGTGGGACAGCTAGGCTATACTCCTGACAATGCAGGCATGTGGGACAGCTAGGCTATACTCCTGACATGGCAGGCATGTGGGACAGCTAGGCTATACTCCTGACATGGCAGGCATGTGGGACAGCTAGGCTATACTCCTGACATGGTAGGCATGTGGGACAGCTAGGCTATACTCCTGACATGGTAGGCATGTGGGACAGCTAGGCTATACTCCTGACATGGCAGGCATGTGGGACAGCTAGGCTATACTCCTGACATGGTAGGGATGTGGGACAGCTAGGCTATACTCCTGACATGGCAGGGATGTGGGACAGCTAGGCTATACTCCTGACAATGCAGGCATGTGGGACAGCTAGGCTATACTCCTGACATGGCAGGCATGTGGGACAGCTAGGCTATACTCCTGACATGGCAGGCATGTGGGACAGCTAGGCTATACTCCTGACATGGTAGGCATGTGGGACAGCTAGGCTATACGCCTGACATGGTAGGCATGTGGGACAGCTAGGCTATACTCCTGACATGGCAGGCATGTGGGACAGCTAGGCTATACTCCTGACATGGTAGGCATGTGGGACAGCTAGGCTATACTCCTGACATGACAGGCATGTGAGACAGCGTCCCACGTTAGTTCAACGTCTAGAATTCAGTTGTCGACTAACGTGAATTCTCCTCTCTCTGTCCCCCACCCCCTAAGGGAGAAGGAGATGATTTAACAGCACTGAGATCCCTAGTGGACCAGTGCTGTTGGTCATGTTATCTGTCGTTGTTTCCCTTCCCTTTAGCACCCCTGGTTATGCAGGTTTTCATCCCAGCAGATCGATAAATCAATAGTGTGTGTTATTGAGCCCATAATTGAACAGTGAATCAGTCCTGACATCGCCTAAACATTGATGAAATATCTCTGTTATGCCCTCTGGTCAACAAAGAGTGGGAGGACAGGAGAAAACTTGGGTGAAGATGCAGGTGTTGGAAAATGTTATGTATTTACTTCGGTTGTACAGGAAATGAGTAAGTTAGTCTTACATTTTTTTACATCCAGTTGTCAATTAAAGAAAAACTTTGATTTAGTATTTCAGGTGTGATTTCAAATCGCATATCATCAGACTCAGTTGTCAATTATGCATCTTTGGAAATTCAACGATGCAGTTAAACACAATCCTATTCACTATACTCTGTCTACTACTCATCCTAATATTTCTATATTTCATAATTCCCTTCTTTATCTTTTTAGATGTGTGTGTATCGTTGTAAATGGTTAGATACTACTGCACTGTTGGAGCTAGGAACACCAGCATTTCACTACACCCACAATGACAATCTGCTGAACATGTGTATGTGACCAAAAATATTTGATTTGATTTACTGGACTACTTTATTCCTTATTTGGTTGTAAGAATAAAAAGAAGTCTGAGGGTGGTTTTAACCTTCTAGACTTGGAATTGTATCAACTCACTACTTAGGGCTTTTACTTGCTACATATATTTCCATGCATTAAAGAGGACCAGTGTGTAGATATGGAAGATGATCCCCCAGAATGTTTTTACCAGTTTATTTTCAAAAGATAAAGCTAAGATCATGAATAACTTTATAGTTAAGGACACTATAACAATATGGAAGAAATGAAATGTATCGACAAGAACCAATTTCACTACCTAGAAACACAACCTTATGGAACAATCCTGGGATAGCTTTTCAGAATTCAGCCATACATTGGTCCACATGGAAAACTTAAGGCATAGAAACCGGAAAGGACTTGGTAATAGGAAATACTTCTATTTCCACTACAGTTTGTAGAAGCTATTTTGGATTGACCAATGTAGATATTTTCAAATACATCCAACTTTAAGTTTTATATCACAGAATTTTTATTTGAAATCTTTTGGGGAATCCTATTTGAGCCAGGAAAGGATGTTCATATGATAGGTGCACTATACAAAACCTTGCAGAGAGCCTATCCAACTGACAACCTCTTATAAAAAATAAACTGGACGGTAGCGTCCCACCTCGACAACAGCCAGTGAAATTGCAGGGCTCCAAATTCAAAACAACAGAAATCCCATAATTAAAATTCCTTAAACATACAAGTTTTATACAGCATTTTAAAGATAAACTTCTTGTAAATCCAACCACAGTGTCCGATTTCAAAAAGGCTTTCCTGCGAAAACACACCATGTGATTATGTTAGGTCATAACCTGGTCACAGAAAACCATAGAGCCATTTTCCAGCCAAGGAGAGGGCTGACAAAAGTCAGAAATAGCGATTAAATTAATCACTAACCTATGATGATCTTCATTAGATGGCACTCCTAGGACTCCATGTTAGACAATAAATGTGTGTTTTGTTCGATAAAGTACATCTTTGTGTCCAAAAACCTCTTTTGAAATTGTCGCGTTATGTTCAGAAATACATTGTCTCAAACAAATATTCGGTGAAAGTGCAGAGAGCCACATCATATTACAGAAATACTCATCATAAACATTGATCTAAGATACAAGTGTTTAGCATACAATTAAAGATAAACTTCTTCTTAATGCAACCGCTGTGTCAGATTTCAAAAAGGTTTTACGGTAAAAGCACACCATGCGATTTATGTTAGGTCAGCGCCTAGCCACAGAAAACCATACAGTCATTTCCCAGCCAAGGAGAGGTGTCACAAAAGTCAGAAATAGCGTTAAAATGAATCACTTACCTTTGATGATCTTCATCTGATGGCACTCCCAGGTCTCCATGTTAGACAACAAATGTTTGTTTTGTTCAATAAAGTTCATCTTTATGTCCAAATACCTCCTTTTTGTTTGCGCGTTTAGTCCTGTAATCCAAATGCACAATGTGCGGGCACTAAGTCCAGACGAAAAGTCAAAATAGTTCCATTACAGTTCGTAGAAACATGTCAAATGATGTATAGAATCAATCTTTAGGATGTTTTTATCATAACTCTTCAATAATATTCCAACCGGACAATTCCTTTGTGAGCTCGCGCTCACGGCCGCATGCGTGATTAAACTAAAGGCTTTCAACCAGACCCCTGATTCAAACAGGTCTTATTCTCTCCCCCCTTCACAGTAGAAGCCTGGAACAACGTTCTAAAGACTGTTGACATCTAGTGGAAGCCTTAGGAAGTGCAATCTGACCCCATAGACACAGTATATTGGATAGGCAATCACTTGAAAAACTACAAACCTCAGATTTCCCTCTTCCTGGATGGAGTTTCCTCAGGTTTTCGCCTGCCATATCAGTTCTGTTATACTCACAGACATTATCTTAACAGTTTTGGAAACTTTAGAGTGTTTCCTATCCAAATCTACTAATTATATGCATATCCTAGCGTCTGTGCCTGAGTAGCAGGCAGTTTAATTTGGGCATGATTTTCATCCAAAATTCCGAATGCTTCCCCCTAGTGAAGTTAAAATAATAAAATTGGCAAAAGATGGAGGAAATGTTGTAACATAACTAACAAGTAAATGTACGCTTAATCCAGTATAAATTAATGTCTTATACAAAAAGGCTTTACTTATTCACAAATTATTCACAAAATTCACAAATTCTACTGCACAACGGCAGAGTCATGTCTGAAGTGTAAAACT